>NW_008608943.1:0-14551 GCF_000691845.1 Merops nubicus
ACTAGATTCTGTCCCATTGACTACATTCAGTGTGCAGAGCATGGGCAGGTGATAGTAAACTAACATACTGTATAGATATAGCTATATAGTGTCTACTCTTGTCTCTAATCCTCCCTCATGCTCTCCAAGGTAGTCACTCCCTCAGCTACTTGGTGCAGAGCTGTAGTATATCTATCCCACTGTAGCCATGTAGCAGTTACCTCCTCTTCTTGCTGTCTGTTCTCCCATTCTGCTGCAGTCAGACACAGCAGATTCTACTGGACAGAAGGCATCTGTAATTCATGTACTTCTGCTGTAATAGTGGTTTCTCAAACCTAACATCTTCATTGCCCACTGAAAATGAAGATGGAGATTTTTATTTCTAATGACATAGGGTCAAAAGGCAACTCTGGGCAGTGAACTGAACTCTTTGTAAGGTTCTTCAGACACCATTTGTAGCTCCTCTCCTCTATACATGAATAACTGGATCAAGGCATATTGATTTTGCAGGTCTGTTTTATTTTGTTTTGTACATTTATTTAAAGCGTAAGGGGCCAGTGGTCAGAGAACAGATTCTGAAAAGCAATGGCTCTCAAATAAAAAAAAACTAGGACTAAAAATTTATACTTTTTCCTGCATTTTTGTACATTTGCTCTGATTTGTGACAAGATCATGGTCTAGCAATACGCGTGCCTATCAGGCAGACCTGAGACTACGTGCTGGAGTAGCACTTTGATGTGTGCTACCAAGACAAAGATTGCAATTTTTCTACAAATTTAAAAGATCAATTTATCTAGGTGAAAAATGTGAGCTGTGGTCTTCATCTAGTGCATGGCCATCTCCTAAAATAATTTGTAACTTGAATAGACCAGTCAAGCAATACTATATCCACCATTGCAGTCCATGCAGGATTAAAACAAGGCAAATACTTACAGCTGAGCTGCTAATTGGTGTTTGGTCTCCTGAAATTTGGATCAATACCTTGTTCTAGTGTACTCTCTTCAGGTTACATTATATTCAGGCTTAAAAGTGATGTTACATTTGAAAACCTGAATTTGTCCAGTGTATGGGCAACCTTTCTAACTGAGGCCTTTTATTCTGACTGAAGCTACTCTTTTACCATTGCTGAAAGTTTAAAATTTTATTTCTCTCTGGTGAAAAACTTCAGATTGAATGTTTTCCTGCTGGACATGAAAAAAAAAAAGAAATCTCTGCTTACTTCCTCCAGCTGGGACTTTACCTTGCTTTTTCTTTCATTCCCTTTGATTCCTCTGCTCACTTTCTTAATTATTTGTGATTCAGGAGAACTCAAACTGAAGATGCTTCCCCTCTGGGAGTGCTATTCTGTCACTGGTTCAGGTGCAGATGGCAAAGCTCTTGTTAACTTAATTGATTATTAAAAAGCTGACATATGGAAGGAATTACTTGCCTTCACTTTTCAGCTTGGGGAAATTGTAATGCTGTTTAAGTAAACAACTTAGAAAGTCCCTGAAAATAAGAGTTAGGGATATATTAGAGCGCTGCTTTTGATCTACTCCTTGGTTCTCATTTCTCTGAAAATTGGAAGTTGGTGCTGGTTGCTGCCATGTGGAGTTATATTTCTGGTAAGTTAGATAGGAAAGGAAGTTGTCTGCAGAATCAAAAACTTCTAGCCTTCTTCAAAGTAGTTGAATTCTACTAAGGAAGGCAAAAATTATGAAAGGTGTAGATGTAATATAGGAAATGCAAGAAAGCTGGAGATGAGATAGTGTAGACAGAACATGTTTGTTTTGTCACATGGTATATTCCCTGAAGTTTGTACTTTAATATTGCTATTAAAGTTTGTACTATTTGTACTATTAATATTGCTATAAAAAGTTCTGATTTTCCTCTCTGTTTTCATAATCAAACAATAAAGGCAAGGATAACTATTCTTCCTATTTGACTAGAGAGGGCATAAAACTTGTGTTTCAGAGACATGGACAAAACTCAGCATAAATGTTGTGGCCTATGAAGCCTTAGGAGATGTTGGATTTTCCAGACCTAGTAAAACAGCCAGTCTCTCTACTTCAAAGTTCTCATAAAGAGATTAATTGGAATCTTAATGTACTGAGATTGTCTTTGTTCAGCTTCAATTCTGGCTATGCACATCTGTTCACATTCCATAAATGTAAAGTATTATCATCATTAAGGCACTCCCCGAGCTATTCTCATGTTTACATCAAGGTAAGATGCACGTACAGTCTCTCTGATGTTAGCTTGGATCACTTGTATGTTAAATTTTTCAAATAGCTTTGCACTTTTTGTTGTGTTGCCTTTCATACTTAGAAAGAAATTCCTATAATACTCAGCTGTTAGTTTCTCTAAATTTTTTTGTGGAAATGTTTGAGCAGGAAATCTGATAGCCACTGATCTCCTAGAGCACTGAGGACATGGCCTATTAGGCTCAGATTTGTCTTGCATCTATCATAAATTTGATATTGTGCAGGCAGGCTGCAAACTCTTTGGGGTGGAAAATCACCTCTTTCTATCTATGAGTTTTACAAAGAACTTAGAGCACAAAATTTGATCCCAATGTCCTCTTGCATGGTATCTAATAATTCGATAATTTCAAAACAATCTTTTATGGACTATTGTGTACAATGGCAACTGGTACTACTTGAATGCCTGAAAAGTTGTTCAGCAGAAAATGCAGACATTGCTGCTAGAAAGAAGTCTTGCTACGTGACATAAACAGGAATCTGAACATCAGCTGGTGCTTGTGTCATTGACGTAGATGTATTTGGCAAAATTAAAATCTGATCCAATGCAGAGTTAACAATCTTATGCTGTGTAGGTCAGTGTTTCATCTGGAGTACTGCATCCAACTGAAGTTAAAGTTTCCTGCCTCAAACAACCTCAGAATAGTTTACACTTGGCCCAGTCACTTCTGCAAATTTGTCTGTAAAAGAAGCTGCTCATCAACTGTTTAATCTGTTCAAGAAGCACTGTTATGCCAGCTGCCTGAGCCATCATAAAGATGTTCAACTGTGCACCAATATAAATGATTAAATCTAATAAGAATGACCAGGGAACAAAGAACTGTCTGTTTTAATCTTATTCTGCAATGAGGAGTACTCAAAACCTCGATGTTTTGCACAGCTTTTAAATTTCCATCAATTTCTTTCTTTGCTGACTAAGGCCACAGAAGATGTATCTGTTAAGGAAGGTATGATTGTGTAGTGATTTTAAACTGAGTTGATGTTGGATGAATGGCTGCCCAGGCAGCTGAGAGGGGAAACTAATAATGCCATATTTTCCTTATTCTGGCTAGAGTCTCCTGAGCAATGGCACTGCAGGGACAAAACCAAACAAACCCACCCTCTCTCTTTAGTTCTCAAAGTAGAGAATTTGTACTCCTTACATTTTGAGGGAGGAAAGATTTATTTTCTTTAGTATGCCAAGACAGTAATTTTTCCCTCCCTACAGGACTGTCAGACTTCACAATGTGGAGAGAAGAGGATTTCTGGTGTGTAGAAACAAAGGAGAAGGAACATGCTGGTATGTACCAGCTGTATGAAAGTGGGGATTTTACAGAGCTTCTCACTTTTCTTCTACTCTTGTTCCCCTTCTTTCTCCATACTACACTGGTTGCTACCATGTTATATGTAATGGCCTGCTAAATGCTGAAAAGAATGTTACCAGTCTAATAAAATCCTCCCTACCGTTTGCTTAACTACACTACCACAATCAAACCATATGGTCTAAATCAGACTTTCTACAATTTGAGCCAAAGCCAGATTTTAAACGCAGAGGTGTCAGTGTGGAGAATTAATCCAGGCATTATCTGATTTAAGAGAATGGCAGTTAGCCCCTTTTAAAATTTGTAAATCTGTAGCTGTAAGGAAAAATACAGAAATATCAGTTAAGCATAACCATGACTTCTTGGTAATGAAACCAGAAAGCTAATGAATGCTTTGATCAATAGCAAAATGCTGTATATTGAATCACGTTAGTAAGTGTATTGGCTCTATCAACATATCCAGAGATCCAATATGTTAAATACAAATCACTGTCTCTGTGTGACTGACTTAACATTCTTTACTCAGTGATTCTCATACATATGAGTCAACATACAGAGCAAGATCAAAAGACATTGTTCTTCTTGTACAAGGAAAATTGAATGAAATTGTTATTGATGAACTGAGAGAGGTGAAATTCCAGACAGAACTCTCTATTCTTTATGTTCCAGTAGGACTCAATGACATTTTTTTATAGTGCCCTGGTTTTGAGTGAACAAATAGATATTAAATTAATAACTGTTTTGTATTATTTTATTTCTCAGGACTAATACCAGAGGAAGTCACAGATATACATCTTATTTGGAAAGCTGATGGACAGTCATTGAATGTCTTCTAAAACCAATTATTATCAATACTGCTTGGATGTGTTCTACATTAATACTATAAATACCATTGTTTTATACAATTTAAAAGAAAAAGTCTCAGTCTTGCCTGTGTTTTGGTCTTGTAACTGGTCTCTTTGTAATACCTTCATGCTTGTGTTCACATCTCTGCCAGCAGAGATCTTTGTGTTGGAAAAAATCTCCCAGTGAATCCATTTCCCTGATGGAATGGTTATTAGATATCTAAATGCACAGTCCATTAAGCTAGTGTAATTTTGATATAAGGCATGTATTAGTATATCAGATCACGCTCATCTCTATGGAGAGTATTCTGTTCTGTGCAAGAACTTTTCATCTGTTATAACTTGAAGATAAAATAGTCGCTGTTGTAGTAAGGGGAAGGGAAGGCAGTAGTGACTGTATAGAAAACTAAACTATTAAAGTGTGAAACTGCTCATAAAGACAGTCTGGGCAGGGAGAAGGTTCCTTATTTATTGTCTCTTGATAATTTATATGCCAAATATATTTAGATTCAATGTAAAAAAAAAAAATGTGGTTGTCAAGCAACATCTAAAGCAAGCTGCAGTTTTTCTACATGTGTTTTCATCTGTAATAAAGACACTGGAGATGATAACACATACCTACTTCATGGTGTTTTCTGATAGGTAATTAATAAATCCTTGCAAAATTCCTCATGTTTGCTAAGCTCAAACGGAACTCAGCAGCAATCATCTAAAACCCTCTGCTATTCCATTTCCCTTTCTTTCACAAGCCTACTTGAGAAAAGAAAAAAAGTGTCTAAGAACACTTGCATCTTATTTTAACATTGAAAAACAAAGGATGCTAAATTTAGAACTGTCTGCAGACATCCCCCACTCACAGTCCCAGTTTGGCACCTGTATCAGGACATGACTGTTGGCTCCCCAGCTTACAGAGGCAATAACTCTTTTTTTCTGGAACTGCACCTGCTAGAACAGTCTTTACTTTTATTGCAGCCATTGTGACAAAAGATACATTTATAAATAGTTTTGTAGCTAAGGTTGACCCTAAACAGTCAACAGCATTGACTTAGTGTTATTGAAACCTGCATGTAACCATCTGGCTGATGGGAAAGGGATGTGCTCCTCAGTTCCTGCTTGAAGGTGAGTATCTTTACAATTAATAATTACAGTTATAATATGAGAAGGTGAGTAACAGAGTGTTGACTATTGCTTATATAGTTCCAGAGGTGCCCTGTGTTGTCTCAGAAACTTAATCTGTGGTGATTTCTCTGTTGGTGGTTATCAAATGCAAAATATGAAATTCCAAGTATGTGTTTTCCTTCATTTTATTCATTCTTCCTAATGAGAAAAAAAAAAAAAAAGCTAGGTAAGAGGACAGGGAACAATTACAAAAACCTATCCTGCAAAACGACCCAAAATGCCCAGCTACCTGGGCCAGCAAAGACAGGATTACCATAATGCACATATTACCATGTTGTCTGTTTTGTTCAATACCTCTCTGGAACAGCTGTAACCACATTGCTCCTTTATTTATCAATTAGCCACATGAAGTTCCTGTAACATCCACATCTATAAGTTCTAGCCCTCAAGTTCAGACTGATGGAGATTCATAGGAGACTTCCAAGTGATTTTCTAGTGCAACAGCCAAGAAAACCTCCCTTTTACCTCTATGCTACTTGTACTCAAAGGCAAGAAGTATAGCCATGTTTACAGCAGGGCTAAGGATTAAATATGGACACTAGTATGAGCATCACCTAAACTGCTTCATCGTTACCTTGACACAGGTTTTTCTTATGCCAAACAGCACTGTCAAAGACAACGTCTGGAGAACAACACACCTGAGACTACTCTTAAAGACAGTGGAGCAGGATTACATTGGCTGACTTCTTCTACCATACTTTGATACAATACTATTGGTTTGTGTTCTTGAGAAACCAAGTTCTAAAGCATTTTGTCATGTAGCAGCAGGACCAGGGCTGCTCCATAAGAAAGGATGAGACAAGAACCAAAGGAGATGAGTCTACACTATATCCCTAGCATCCATCCAGGAGGCACAAATGAAAACAGCCATTCACAACAGTGTACTTACAACATAGCTTCAACAAAGATAAACGACTAACACCTAAGCTTAAGTTGATGTCTTGGGCCAATGGACCGACCAAGGTTGGTCAGGGAAATTAAGGCCTACTACTACACTCAGGACCCTCACATGCAACAAGTTATTAGCTTCATTCTATAAATATATTGTTCTGAAACAATATAATGTACACATGCTGCGATATCAGAGAATGCAAATTAAGTGCACACTTACAAAATAATTGCTGTAGGGGTACCTTATGGAACAGAGATTTTGAAAGTAGTCCCCATACCTGTAGTATTTAGCAGTATAGGTGCAACCAATTGGTCCTACTGAAACCACTTTGTCCTCCAATGATACAGCATAAACTGAAATGTGGTGTAATTAGATATCTGAGGAATCTCACTCTCACTGTTTGAAGTGAATGGACTCTTTATCATCAGGTTAAGTGTGGCTGGTGTAAGACATGCTCAGCTGGACCTAACCCTTGGTTTTTTAACATAGTAAACTGTCTGCTTAAAGTGCTTAAAAGGAAAGATGTTTCATAATTCTGTCTTTTGGTACTGAAATTGGAAAATAAATTCAATATCTAGTAGCATAATAGATGACTTTGTATGCAATTTAGTTAATATTTATGTAGATGGGAGATTATTTTATTTTCTATGTATAGGCCTTTTCAGTGTGGTTACACATTACTCAGAATTGTGCATGTTTTGCAGTCATTTATAATACCTTCTGGTTGTCTATTCTGGAGAATAATCATGAGTACTTATGGATGCTTGGAATAAATCTATGTAAATAATTCCTGATAGTAAGAGGATATGAGTGTGGCCAGAGGCAAAAAGGAAAAAAAAATGATTTGCAAGAGAAGAAGAGTTGGAAAGATTTACCACTTTCTTCAAGAAAAATATGATATATTTATCACATGTACTATGTATTTAATGAGGAAAGTGGTAAAATTATTTAGTGCCAGATGCATTATGGAGTGAATTCAGGGTTTTCATAGAAGGCAGATGCATAGTAACCAAACCAGACATGATAGTTATTTAAAAAAGAGAAAAAAAAATGTTGATAAGTGTGTAGTTTGTTCTGTGGGAGTGTTGATGTAATTTTTCTTGTGTACCACCTCTCTTCCCAGGCTCATATGAAATACTGTCTTATAAAAGATATAGGGTTCCATTTATGTGAATGTAAGTGAGTAATTCAGTTTCCTTGACACATCTAGCCTCTTAACCTCTTTAGCTTTCCGGCAGCACATTGTGTTTCCTATGAATTTATTTGTTAAGATTTAAGTGGCTTTTTCCATAACCTCATTGGAATAATGTCCTAACTTTGCAGAAAAGGCTGTTTGCGACAAGAATTAAGTATGTAATGTTAGAAATTCAAACAGATATTATGTTGTTCCCTTTTGTCATCAGAATTAAAGAGGCGCCAGTGAATTTTATTGTCAATGACTGAGAAGTTTTTAGGTAAAGGAAATACAAATTACAAATCTTAAATTTGTACACCATCTTCCCTAATGAATATGTAATGAGTAACATCTGTGGAAGAGATTGTCGATATATATCTTGCTACATAATTATTTTCTCTTTCTTTACTGTTAGAATTCTAGTCATTCTTGAATCTGTCTTTTCGCTCCCGGGGATCTGTGCACAATCTGTAAACTCGTCAAGACAGAAAGTCAGTTTCCTGCTCAGTTTAAAGTATCATGCCTATCTTTACTTCCATATTAATCACAGGGATACTGATTTCCAATTTCTGGAGCACCTTTTTTTAAGAAGCTAATTTACATAAGCATATATCCCCAGATTAAAAGCATTTTCCAAAGCCATCGGTTTCTGGGCTACCTTTCCCAAGAGTAGAGGGCTTTGCTGAAAAGTGGAGACCAGAAGGCAACACAAAAAAAAAAAGAGAGAGATGGAGCAGTGTGAGAATGGTGGACAGAAGGTGGTGCCAAGGGAAAACAGCTGTTAGATGAGGCTTCAAGGGAAACTTGAAAAGACTGGCAGATGTGCTACTCTTATCAGAATTCAGAAAGACCTCTGTGGACTGAAATACACAGTGCTCACCTATTTAATAAGGTCAGACTGCCACTCTGAATGTTTTCCTATCTTTTTGATAAGACTCAAGACACCTAGATCCACCCTTTTGCCACATCTGTCTTCTTTTTCATGATGTTTGAACAGATCACAGTCTCAGCCCATAGTTACACAGGAAAACAAACGTAAGGGCTGACAGATGTACAGCTGCATGTTACAAAATACAAGTACTCTCTTGTTTTGTTTGTTTGTTTAGTTTTTTTCCTGGTGTGGTAAGATTTAAATAACTACTTATGTTACTATTCCTCTTTTTTGTTATCTTTAATAGAATTGTCTCTCTTTGGCCATAAACAAATGAGTTTTGCACTACTGTAAATATTCTAGTTTCTGTAAATATTGAATGCTTATAAAAATCTGTAAAATGTGGGATGTTTTTCTATTTGAGATGATTTCTAAACTATGAAATTAAAATATAGTCTGAATGTTTTAATCAAGCTAATCCATCCATTGAAAAAGAGATCTGTTATATTGTAATGTGAGCATTCTTTTCAGTTAGGAGCTTGGTTTTCAGTTTAAAAACTATATTCCCTGCTCATAATTGATTCGTTACATGATTCTAGGTAAGACGTTTCCTTTCCTGTCCTCTGTAAGAGAGAAATAATTCTATCAACATTTGTTTTTTTTTTTTGTGAAGCACTTGAAGTCTTCTGTGAAACTGAGAAGAATTGAGAAGTACTAATTTCATTCATTTTTACACCTTGGCCTTTCTTTTGAAGACAGGCTTTAATTCCAAACATACTCTTCTGGGTACATTAATATTTGAAAACTGACCTACTAGGTATAAATTATTACCAGTTGGAATCCTGGGTTAACTGATCCACCAATCAAGGGAGTTTAGAGGACAAGAAACTGAATATAACTTCACTAGGTAAGTTTCAGTGTATCAATTCTCACAAAACAAAATAAGGAAATGGTGGTGAGGGAGAGGGAAGTAGTTAACTTCTCTGGAAAAAGTTGTGGACATACTCTTCCTCTTTTGCAAGCATCATTCCTTGTGCTGACATGGAAATGTTTCTTCTCATTTGAGGTAGAATGTAAAGCCGTTCATACAATAAATCTTTACAGTAAAAACTCTGGATCCCGACAGTCCACTTGCTGTGTTATAATGGCATTTATTCCATCTCTGAAAGCTTTCTCACAGGGCAGCTATTTCCCCTGGAGTCCTTTGCTATCAATTTCTGTGTACCATTTCTCATTATTTTGCCCAGTTCCTGTTCTTCCATTTGTGATGGCATTCCCTCAAAACTAGTAGTCACATTCCCCAGAGTAAGACAAACTGTGTGACTTCAGCTCAATGTACAGTAGAACCCAAGAGCCAGAGTCATGTCTTGCTTGTTCTCTTCTCATCTATAGGAAGACAGTTCTTGCTGATGAATTTACTGGAGTTCTTTGACATCTTTGTATAAAAATGCAGATGCATGTTTGGGCAGTTACAAAAATAAATTTATTTTATAAAGAGGTATGTGTGTTGAAGTTAGGATAGGTTTTATATTTAATAACATACTCAATTACCAAAAAAAAACCCAGAAATGAGTCATATACAGTATTGCAAAGGCAGAATAATTCACTTTTTTTATTTTGGTCTATCAATATTTTCCAGTAAAAATAGCTTACTACAGTAGTTCAAGGATTGCAGTGTATGCAGAGCAGAAATTGATGATAAGGTTCCAGTACACAGTGGCTTCCTGCTGCTAAGTGTATTTTTTTTTCAATCAAGAAAACTTTTTTTATTTTTAATTTGTATCTGAAAGCAAGCCTTTCCTGGTTTCTTTTTAGATATAAAATACTGACTTTTGTGCTTTCATAAAGATGTGCTGAGCTTGTTGAGTTATCTTTCCAAACACAGGTATAGTCCCGAGTAACAGGAAGATGGGCAAGCTGCAGATGGAATGAAATGGACATGTTAAATTTAAAAAAAGACTCCCATTTTTAAATGTTTTGTAAATACTACTCATGTTTATTCTGGGGTAATAAAATCATTGCCAGCTTGTGATAATTCTAAATATATACTTATGCAATATTATTTCTATGCAAAGTAGTATCCATATCAGACTAATATATACAGACTAGTATAATAAAGTGAAGGTAAGTTAAATGTTAAGATGCATTGGCTCATGATCACAGTACCAACCAAAAACATACTATTTTATTTTCAAGAAAAACAATGTCTCAAGTATAATAGTTGAAAGTGAAGGTAAGTTAGATGTTAAGATGTATTGGCTCATGATCACAGTACCAACCAAAAAAAATACTATTTTATTTTCAAGAAAAACAATGTCTCATTTGACCAGTACGTGTCTGTGTATGTGTGTGTGAGTGGATGTTCAGTTTTGTTCTGACTGCTTATCATGTTTGCTCTGGTTAACTTGGCAGTAAACTAAGTTCTGTCTTTGCATCTAGATGTCTCAGGACAAAGTCTAGAAGTTTCTTTTTGCTTTCAGTTATGCTGATATAAATCAAGACAAAAAATAGAATTTATTCTGTGTATATGTTAATTGGAAATACATATAGTATGTAACTTTGAGCATGTCACATGTAGCTATAGCTTTTCAATACATTCTGCCAGCTCCAATAGTTGGTTTGTCATGTATTATATATGATTTTCAGTGCGAAGCTGTAGAACTTTTTGTAGTCCTTTGTGCTTTAATTTTTCTTGAAGTGGCTCTGGAGCAGAGTAGAGAAGGGTGTTAACTTCAGGCAGCATTTCAGGAAAAGGGAAGGAGGTATAGCACCAGGATGCTTCAATATAAGGCACATGGAGTCAGTGCAGCGTCCGTAGGTGCCCTGTGCAGCCTGAGGCAAGGACGGGCATGGTGTCATAGGCCATGAGCATGCCCAGGTGCAGGCATGGTTGTGACAGACCAGGAGCTCAGACAGGAACTGAACAGCAAGAGGTTCAGCTTAAAGTGGTTCCTGAGTGTAGGAGGGAGGATCTTCTGCTGAGACCTCTTCCACCTCTTTCTTCATAACAGCTCTTCTCAGCCAGCTAGATTACTAGAATTGGGAACAGATGTTCCTTAGATGATTTTCAAGATGAGAAACAGAAGGCCATCCACCTCAAGGGTAGGTATTGTTATGGTGGATCTTCTTGCATCCCTCCAGGGAAATTTACATGCTTGATTACTTCTCTGAAGATCCTTTACACCAATGCATGCAGCATAGGAACTAAGCAGGAAGAACCAAACATCTGTGTGTGGTCACAGGGCCATGATCTCTTTGCAGTTACAGAGACATGGTGGGATAGTTTGCATAACTGGAATGCTGTGATGGATGGCTATGTACTTTTTAGGAAATACAAGTCAGCAATATGAGGTGGTGGAGGTGCTTTTTATGTGAGAGAGAAACTGGAATGTATCAAGCTCTGCCTAAGGGGCAGTGAAGAACGAGTGAAGAGCTTATGGATAAGAATTAAGGGGCAGGATAACATGGGTGACACTGTTGTAGGTGTTTAATACAAGCCACCTGATCAAGAAGAGGAAGTCAGTGAGGCCTTATACAGAGAACTGGAGATATTCTTGTGGTCACAGGTAGGCTTCAACCACCCTGATATTTGCTGGAAAGATAACACAAGTAGACACACACACAGTCCCAGAGGTTCCTCAAGAATGTTGATGATAATTTTTTGACACAGGTGGTGAAGGAGCCAATGAATAGAGGTGTGCTGCTAGACCTTGTGCTAGCAAACAATGAAGGACTTGTCTGAGATGTAAATGTTGGGACAGCTTTAGCTGCAGTGACCATGAGATGGTAGAGTTCAGGATCCTGGGTGGAAGAAACAGGGCAACAAATAAGATTAGAACCCTGAACTTCAGGAGAGCTAACTCTGGCCTTTTCAAATATCTACCTGTAGGAATCCCATGGGTTAGGGCTCTAGATAGTAGAGAGGCCCAAGAGAGCTTGTTAATATACAAGCATCACTTCCTCCAAGCTTTCATCCTTGAAAGGTCATTGAGAACAGGAGAGGTGTCTGAGGACTGGAGGAAAGCCAGTGCCACTCTCGTCTTCCAAAAGGGCAAGAAGGAGGACTCAGGAAACAAAAGACTAGTCAGCCTCACCCCCATCCCTGGAAAGGTGATTGAACAGCTTGTTGTGGAGGTCATCTGTAAACATGTGGAAGAAAAGAAGGTTATCAAGAGTGGTCAGCATGGATCCACCAAGGGAGAGTCATTCTTGCCCAGTCTGACAGCCTTCTATGATGGCATGACTGTCTAGGTAGATGAAGGAAGAGCAGTGGGTGTTGTCTACCTTGACTTCAACAAGGCTTTTGATACTGTATCCCAGAACATGGTCATAGGTAAACTTAGGAAGTGTGGGTTAGAGGAGTAGACAGTGAAGTGGACTGAGAAAAGGCCGAATAGAAATCAGAGCATTGTGTTCTGTGGTACAGAGTCTAGTTGGAGGCCTGTAGCTAGTCATGGGCTAGTACTGGGTCCAGTCTTGTTCACAATATCCATCACTGATCTGGATGAAGGGACAGAGTATACTCTCAGCAAGTTTGCTGATGATGCAAAACTGAGAGGCACGGCTGACATGCCAGAGGGCTGTGCTGCCATTCAGCAAGTCTTGGACAAGCTGGAGAGTTGGAACAGAAGAACTTAATGAAATTTAACAACATCAGATGTAGAGTCCTCCACCTGGGGAAGAACAACCTGATGCACCAATATAGGTTAGGGATTGGCCTGCTGGAAAGAAGCTCCATGCAGAGGGACCTGAGTAGAAAACAAGTTAACCATGAGCCAGCAATTCTGCCCTTGTGGCCAAGAAGGCCAGTGATATCCTGGGGTGCAGTAAGAAGAGTGTGACCAACAGGCTGAGGGAGGTTGTCGTCTGCCTCCACTCTGCCCTAGTGAGGCCATACCTGGAGTACTGTGTCCAGTTCTGGGCTCCCCAGTTCAAGAAAGACAAGGAACTATTGGAGAGCCTCTGATGTAGTGCTACAAAGATGATTAGGGAACTGGAACATTTCTTTCACAGGGAGAGGCTGAGAGACCTGGGTCAGTTGAGCCTGGATAAGACAAGACTGAGAGGGGATCTCACCAATGCTTATAAGTATCTAAAGGGTGGGTGTTAGGCAGATGGGTCCAGTCTCTTTTCAGTAGTGCCCAGTAGTAGGATGAGGGGCAACAGACAAACTGGAACACAAGAAATTACATTTGAACATGAAATAAAACTTCTTTACTGTGGGGGGGATGGAGAACTGAAACAGGCTGCCTAGAGAGTTTGTGGAGTTTCCTTCTCTGGAGAATTTCAAAACCTGCCTGGATGTGATCTTGCACAACCTGGTCTAGGTGAACCTGTTTTAGCAGAATTAGACTAGATGATCTCCAGGGGTCCCTTCCAACAGGCACCATCCTGTGATTCTTGATTCTGTAATGCCCACAGAACCCTAAAAGTAATGTAATACATTGTGTATTTCCAGTGTTTGACAGCGATCAGTATGATTGTAATTCTTTCATTTGCAGTCATATGTAAAAGTGAAATGCCACTCTTGATGCAGCCAAGATGACACCCAGCTCTGGTTTGGAGATTGAAATGCAAAGCACACTTGGTTATATATGAGGAAAGGGGTCTCCACACACAGAGAGGAGTGCAGAGGTGCAATTGCAGGTTGGGGAACCTGTGTGGTACGCTTTCCTGGCTGTGCCCAGGGCTGTTACAGAAGGATGATTAGCCATAAGGGGCTCACCCACATGAATATGAAGGAGCACAGAGGTGAAGGGGTGGGCAGGAGAACCTCAGCAGCTCAGTCAGAGGAAGGGACACTCTACCCTGGCCACTTCAAGCAGAGCCTCAGCACTGCTGTCTGGTTGTGAAACCACTGAGATGAGGCAACGAGAGCAGATCTCAGAAGGACCGTTCAGACTGAGTGGCATGACAGGATACAGGGAAGAGAATTTAAGGATTGTTCAAAGCTTATTATGGGTTATGCAGGGGGAGGAACCAAAGGTGAAGAAAGAGAGGGACTGAAGTAATTAGGGAAGGATCAGGCATAAGAAAGAAAAACGTTAAGAGGTTAAAAGGGTCTGGATGT
>NW_008608944.1:0-18630 GCF_000691845.1 Merops nubicus
CCGTCCCCAGCAGCCCCGCAGTGGGGTGCAGGGTGCTCCCCAAGGGCAGGGCCCAGCTCTGCAAACCCACCTCCCGGAGGGGGCGCGGAGCCCCAGCCTGGCATGGCTCAGGGCTCCTGGCAGATTCACTGCCAGGAGCAGTGTTAGAAGGCAAGAAACAGCAGTGACAACTGCCAACATCAAGGAGAGACTGACCACCCAAAAATTACAGAATCATAAAATCATTTAGGCTGGAACAGAACTTTAAGATCAAGTGCAACCAACCCCCAGCCCTGCCAGGTCCCCACTGCCCCGTGTCCCTCACCCCACATCTCCACAGCTTGGAAACCCCTCCAGGGGTGGGGACTCCACCACTGCCCTGGGCAGCCTGGCACAGGTTTTGGGGAAGACATTCTTGCACATTTTTCAATAGAAGATACCAAGATGTTAAAAATGTGCAGACAGCACAAGCAGCCCTGCAGGAGGTGGGACATGGGTGCAGATCACAACAGGAGGCTGCAGCGTGCACAGGACAGGACCTGCAAACGCCCTCCAGTGCCTGCAGCAGCTCGGGCAAAGGACCAAGTGCAAACACATGCAGCTTCTAATTATGCTCTGGTTTGATGCCCCTGCAAGACATGGAAGGAGCTACTTCTGATGCTCTGAGTAAAAAGGCTGGGGTCACATGGAAAAGATGAGTCAAAAAACAGTCACAGATGGTTTAGAAAATACTACGCCCGCCTTACAGGGAGCTGTCTGTTGTTTTCTACAGCCCGAACAAGCTGAGAAACCCACAGAAGGGCCCGTCAGGGATGGGGAGAGTGGACACCAGGAGCTGTCAGGCAGAGGGCTGCATCTCCCCTCCTGTAAACCAGCACAATTTCACCCGCTGCAGCGAAACTCCCCGAGCTCAGGCCAGCCGGGCACTGCCACGGGCTCCTCCAGGAGCTGCTCTGCAGGGCGGCGAGCAGGAGGAAAGGGCTGGCAAAAATGAAGTCGTTCCCTACAGTCCCCAGTGGGAGAAAGAAAACTGATACCTGCGTGTGCCAGCCTTACCCACGCTCCCTCCTCACAAACACACCGGGCGTGCCCACGGGTGGGGGCTGCTTGCTAACCCCCTGCTGCTGCCAGGGAAGGGAAGTCACCCTCGGTAATCAGATCTGTAGGAAGCTTCCAGTTTTTCCTACAAAACATCCACGTTACAGATGCCCTGACAGATTTCACCATCTTGCCATTTCAGTGATTCTTAACTAGGCAAGCTATCGTACTTCTGGCTGCTTCTCATGAGGAGACTGATTAGATTATCCCATCATCTGGTTCATCAAAGCAGGAAATACTCAAGTGTCCCAGCTGGTCTCAGACTAAGTACCTAGCACCAAGGTTTAAATGGGAACTGTTACCTCTGCCCTGGGTGAGCATTTCCTGACTGGCTGGGCAGTTCCAGCTGGTGGGGATGGCAGCAGTCACGCCGGGGGGTGCGGGGGGAGCCTGACCTCCACCAGTGCCCTTGGGGTTACTGTCGCTTGCTCTTGCTGCTGCCATCACCAAAGGGACATTGCACAATGATCAGATCTGGGAAACTCAGAGAGCCCTTCAGACTGCTGGCAGAGATTCATGGCTGAGAACTGAAAGCTCAGAGGTGAGGTTCTGGTTTTAAGTGAGTGCCCAGTTACTGACACAACCTGTCCCAGCAGAGTACTTGCCACCACGGGGGGACCAGCCAGCCCCAGGGAAGCACAGCCCCTGGGGAGAACCAGCCCCACTGTGGCCTCTCTTCAGTGCCCACCACTCCTCTCTGAAGCTGTGGGATATCTTCTTTGGCACACACCATTCCAGACAATAATCAAATCCTGCTGTAAACAAAGGTGTGGCAATGGCAGATAATCACTTTCCTTATTGTGCTTCCCCTCTCCCGTGTGTGTGCAGGGGACAAGAATAGAGGAGCCACTGACTGAAGAGTCTGTTCAGCCTGATCTGGGGTAAAAGTGCCAGCTGTCCCCAGCAGAGAGCGAGCAGGAGACCTGGGCCTTGGAGGTCTAAGACAGAGCAGTGTGATAATGGGTAAATAATTCCCTTTAAAGAGCATTCTCATGAAAATCATATGTAAAAGCAGTCTTAGTACAATACCAAAACCTCAGTAACTTTGTTATGGAATAATACAATCCCTCTTACAGACCTGCAAGTCATTATGTACGTGGCTACACAAAACCATGACTGCATCAACAAAATGAAATTGTTGGGCAAGACAGTTCCCAGTCTGTAAATGAGGCTTTTCAGCACTAGGCAAACAGAACCTTTCCCCCTATAACGTGAGGAGGAGCATTAACATTGCTGATTCCTGCTGCATCTCTTACTTTGAAGGTTATCACAATTAACCTTGGACATCACAGGACCAAAAAAAAACTATATATATATGTGTGAGCTGCATCACACAGTAAAAATTGTAAAAATGTTTTGATTCCTCTTACATTCTGCACTTCCTTGACCTTATTGGAGATGAGAAATCCCTGTAACTCTGTGTGTGCCCCAGTTTGTCAGAAATAGCTCTTTGTAATCTAAACCCTCTTGGTGTCTAATAATGAGTTAGGCTATAGCCTCATAAAATTTTAGATGGAAGTTTTGGCTGGGTCACTTTGATGTGGGGAGATGTAATTTTTGTCAGAAGTGCCTCTTTGAAGTTATCTGAACCAACAGATGCACCGTGAACCTCGGAGGAGGACACAAACCTCCTCTCTGAACCCAGCCCAGCTTCTGGGTGCACAGGGGAAGGAGGTAAAGGTCACCCAGCTAAAACCACCCCCTGAACAGTCTGAGGGCAGCAACGGTGTCATAAAAATATTTTCAATAATCTGTCTCCTGAATTAAGTGTTCAACTTTTACAAGTTAATACTATCAAACAGAACAGTAAAATTGAGCTACAGATCTGTTAATGACCCTGGAAACCCAGGACCTGTGCTGATGGTATTTTCAGCCTATTACATTACCAGCAATTCTTTCAATTTCTAGCTTCTAAAAAAAGAACTCTGCCTCTTTTAGGGGCACGAGAAAATGATGGTTTTGTCTTTTCAACTCCCATCCTGCAATCTGATGAATAACATAATTGTTTACCTGGATCCTTCTTTAAGGAAGATTGTTTTTGGAAAAGGACAATATGACAGGGACAAGAGAGGTGAGAGGAGCAGTTCAGGCTTTGTGCTGCCCACACCTGCCCCGTGGCCAGCAGTGTGCCCTGTCCATGGGCGATGCTGGCCAGGGGAAGGGCATTTTTATCAGTGATTTTTAACTGTTTAACAGCTGCAGGCTCAAACTTTGTCAGTGGCACAAAGCAGATCCTGGCCCGACGCCAGACAGGCCCCTGACAAGGGAAAGGTCGTGCCTCTGTGCAGGGGTAGCAGCTTCTCTACACCTACCAGCTTCTCTTCCTGGCTCTTTTCCTAACTTCCCTCTATTCCTGACGTAATGCCAGCATTCAGGTACCACCACTAGTGACAGATACCTGGTGATTTGGGGGAGGGATCTCATGACATCTCCTGTGCCAGCAGAGCCCCTGCCTCACACCAGGTCACAGCTTGCACCTCTTCTACCCACACCAGCCCTGACCAAAGCCTGGTGGGGCTCCTGATCCTGGGAGTCCTTCCTGTGGAGCCAGGGTGTATCCAGGGCACACAGCTGGACCTCAGAGATATTATTTAGACATTAGCTCTGTGAAACTGCAGCTCCTGTCCATGTTCTGCACAGAAAGCAGATACGACATGGAGCTTACTCTGGGACAGGACAAGGGGGATGGTTTAAACTGAAAGAGGGAGATTTAGACCAGAGAGAAGGAAGAAATGTTTGACACTGAGGGTGGTGACCCCTGCCCCAGGCTGCCCAGAGAGGTGGTCACTGCCCCATCCCTGGAACCATCCCAGGGGAGGTTGGACACAACTCTGAGCACCCTGCTCTAGCTGGGGATGTCCCTGCTCCCTGCAGGGGTTGGACTCAATGACAGTGAAAGGTCCCTTCCCACCCAAACATTCTATGGCTCTATGACAACACCTCCCACTTGAGCCACAGGACTCCTTTCAGCAGCTTGCACACACCCTGGCTCTTCTCTCCCCACCTTCCATCCCCTCCCTGCCAGGCCCAACCCCAGCAGGCAGCAGCCAGGTCTCCAAGGGCACGCTGGGGCTCAGGGACAGGAATCTCAAGGCACTGCAGCCTCCCCCTCCTGTAACTTCACTGCTGTTTGTGGCATTTGGAGATCGATTTTCAAAGTCTTGGCTGCTGCTGCCACCGCCCCGAGCCGGGTCCCACAGCAGGTGAGAGATGCTCACTCACTTCACTGCTTTAGTGCTTAACCTCACAGAAACTTCCCCCTTTCCACAGGAGTTCGTGCCTCACCACCACTACTCCAAAAACATCTTACTGGTGTAATTCTTTTCACTTTATAGAAGTTTAAAAATACAAGTAAAGGTCATATGCTAATTTGACATTTCAAAATCATACTCAAACCTGAAGCTTCATAAAAGTAAGTTTGATTATGACACTTGATGTACTCTACATATAGAGGCAGCTTAAAATTACTTCTCACTGCTTTACGAACTGAGGTTTTTTTGCAGTGAGACAATTTCAGAAGGCCTTAAATAGTGAACACCTAGCTGAAGAATTTTATCGTTGTCCTGCTAAAATGACAGCAGATGCTCCAACTCAAATGCCTTCTGAAAATTCTTCAGCAGTTCTCACTTCACCAAACTGCCACAAAAACTTGAAAAAAAAAAAAACTTCTCTTTTGTCAGTGCTGTTACTAAAATACACACTTCACCTATTTTCCCTTTGAATATCTGATTTTTACCACACCAAAGCAGAAAATCTCTGTAAAAATGGAGGGAAACCCCATCACTCCTCAGGAACGCTGCAGATGTGCAGAACACCTGGGCTGCTGCTCACCACATTCACCCAAGGTCTCGTCAGACCCCACACTCCTGCAGCCTTGTCTTCTCCCATGTGCTTTCATTTCTCCCCAGGTGTGCAGGCTCTTCAGAGCAGGTCTTCTTTTCCATACAAGGCTTGACACGACAGAGGGGATCCTTCCTCCCCAAAAGTAACAGAGCAATTGATGTTGACAATATTACTCTTTTATAAAAGGAATCTGGAACTGGAATTGCCCTTTTATATTAGCTGGCTCCACACATCACTGATTTTTATTTATTTATTTTAGTCACTGACTTCTTGCTGTGTGATTTTATTTAGTGTTTTGTCTGTTAACTACTTTCACTGTTATATTATTTACTTACTTTGAGTATATGTTTAACTGTTAGAAGAGGAGAAAAAAACCCAAACACCTTTTTCCTTGTGTTCTGAATTCCACTGCTCCAACAGGCAAACCACGAAGTTGAACAGTAAAACAGAAACCAAGTCTGCAAATAAGACACTGACAAGTTTTAGTTCTTATTTTTATTACAAAAATCATTAAAAAATAACCTGTTAACATTTAAAGTTAAATTTAAAAACCTGCCAGCTCAGCAGAGGGGAAATGGATGTAAAGGAGGAATACAACATGGTACGTTCCTGACTGTGGACAGCCAGGGCTCAGGAGCTCCCCACCAGGAAAATTGGCTTGTCCAGCAGCTCTGCATCTGCTGCTGCAGATGAGGAAGTGGCAGAAGCTTCATTAAGTCTCCTTTTTTTTCAGTTTTTCAAAGCAAATATAAGGGCAGCAAAGTGTACAATTCTTAAAGGGAAAAAAAAAAGCCAGAACATTTTTATGCTAGCTGAAAACCAGCTCACTGCTGTGGCTTCTCATGTTCCAAGGACATGAGGAAAGAGAACTGTTAAAATCCTTATAACCTGTTAAACCTAGCACCTCCCTGTGCAGCACCTGCAAGGTGCTGAGCACGCTCACTCATGGCTTGTTCACAGAACTGACCCCACACAGAGGAGGCTGGAACTGCTGAGCCTGTCCCAGGTGTAACTCCACACAGAGCCTGGTCAGGCCCCATTTCACCAACCAGTCAACACAAGCACTGCTCCTTTTACTTCCTGTGAGGTAGACAGACACGTAGGAGGATGCACTGCCTCCAGCATTATTTTAGTGCAAAATCCAGTGTTTTGCAAAATCCAATCTTCTTTAAGGAAAAATATGTAATTCAGGACTGTTTTCTTCCATCACCACTCTCTAAGAAGAATCCTTTGTCATTCCTGGAAAGCCATGCACCTCGAGCTGCAGCACTGGCAATGCTCAGGTCTGACAGCTGCAGTGGGAATACTTCAAAATACCTTTTTCTTTGAGCTCTGAAAGACACAGGGGTGGGTTCCACTCTCACATCAGCATCTAGACATCCCACGATCACCCAGGGGAAGGTCCAGCTTGTGCAGATGGAGACACATCAAGCAGAGCAGAACTGCAGCAGGAAGCCACAAGACCCAGCTCAGCTTTCCTCCTGCAGCAGAGTGAAATAGTCCATGTGCTGAAACTTCAGGACCTCGTTGCCCCAGCTGGTCCAGCCAGGCTGTAGGTTGCGAGCAAACAGCTCCAAGCACTCTGCATCTGGCTGGATAAACTCTGCCAGGACTGCTGTGCCAGGGGAGAAAGAGAACACCAGTGACAAAGGTACAAACAGCAACAGCAGACAAACCAACCCTCCTCTGCTGCCAGTGGATGGGAACCTGAAAGTTTCATTAAAAAAAGGGAGAGACAGCAAATTAATTTCAGGGGTTTCATCAAACAGCTGGACTATTTATAGTGAGAAAGTCATTTTAAGTAAGTGCCCTTGAGATTCTGAACAATACTGTCAAGGCCTTCAATAGCCTTGATTTATTGGTTTTCATTTAGAGAGAGGAAAAGAGGATTTACTTCAGCCTCTACACAGATGAGTTCTGAATTTTTCACTAATATCAACCAAACACCTCCTAAAGACTCACTTAGCTCTCCTAACACAGGGGCAACACTTAAATAAATCCTCTCCTTAATTAAGATCACACTCTCTTCCTCCACAACTTAAGGGGGTAAAAGCATTTTGTTTGATGACAACTGTTAAAAGACAAAATAAGTAACACCAGTTAACTAAGCATAGCACCAAAAGGGCTACACACATGTAAGGAATTCTTTTTCCCCAGTACCAACCTGGCAACTGAAGCAGCATTTGTACAACTGTGTTCCTTCATTCAGTGACATAACTCTCAAATTTCATCTACAGTTGGGCATTTTTACTGCTCAATTCCAAATACAAGATGCACCATTAACACCAGTTGTGTCACTGATTATGACTGGGAATCTGGAGCAGGAGACACAGATCTTGTGTTCCACCTGAGAGAGTTGGTGCAAACAGCTGAGGGTCAAACCTGCAGCCCCTCATGCAGAGCCACCCAGGCTGTGGCTGGGTCAAAAACTCTCAACCAACCTTCAGGGAACAGCTACCAAGTTACTCCATAGAAAACTATGCATGAGAAAAGCAAAGGTTTAAGGAGTGCCCAAAACAAAGGGAGCAGAATGACTGGCAGATAAATCTCTACTAAAAATTCAGTTTTTATTTTCATTACCAAGGACAAAAAACAACCCTGTGAAACCATTTCCCTTTCCAAAGGTGCCTTGGTGGGTTTTGATCAGACCTCCCAGCAGTCTCTGAATTTCTGCAGTTTAAAAGTGCAGCTTATGGATCCAACACTGTTCCCAAGTTGTGACTCCTTGCACCAGGTTTGGCAGCCAGAGCCCCCTGTGTGAGCCCCCAGCTCATCTTCTCATGGGCTGCTCCCCTTGCAGAGAGATGAGCACCCACCTCACCTGCCAGTGAGCACCACCCAACCCCAGACACATCCCCCACCTGCACCACCACCTCTTCCAAAGCTTCAAACCCTTCAAAACCTTCTGGTACCTATTTTGTAGTTGGCGTTTCCAGACTTCATCTTTTGGCATGCCATAAAAATTCTCTTTCTCTTCTTCTCCTTCCCTCAATCTTTAACAAATGTCAAAGGAATGTCTCAGCTGGGTTATCATCAAGGCAGTTTTTAATCTAAAAAATACTGCTACCAGCAGGATTCTCATTCTGAAACCCTGCTCCTTTTAGAGGCAAGCCAAAATGTTTAAAGAAATCTAACATTTGCAGAGAAGAGTCTGAGAGGTTTGGAGGAAAATGGTACATTCTGACAGGAAACGTGCTGCAGTGAACACTGCTGGTACCATGGGAGTTCAGCTAATTAGACACCACTTCTGAGTAGCTGCTTTTACACCATTTTGCAAGCCTAACACATTAAATAAAAATGCAGTAAAATTTATTGTTCTTTTCCCATGCTCTATTTACTTAAGGATTTCTTGTGCACAGTTTGCTGCCGAGCTGCCCTGAGGGCTGGAGCAGCTCTCCTGTGGGGGCTGGGGTTGTTCAGCCTGGGGAGCAGGGTCCAGGGACACCTCTCTGGCACTGCTTTCAGTGAGCACTGTGAGCAGATCCTGGTGTCTGAAGGGTAGTGGGCTTTTTATCCTAACAAGCATAAGATCAGGCAGAACTTACTGCAGAGTCAGGCTTCATATGACCTCCCCTCTCCCATGTAAAAAGAAAACAGAATCATTTTATGCTTTATATAGGCTGCTAAGTAGAGGAAGCCATTACTCAGGTGACAAAATTTCAATAAGAGCACATTAGTAATGTTGACATTTGTTCTTAAAATGTACAGACTAAAAATATCATCCCAGCACTAAGTCCAGTAATCAAAAGCAGTTTTACCAAGCACCAAAAACTTCTACCCCTAAGACAACAAACTTTAAAAGTCCACTTAGGAGACTCAACCCATCTCAAAGATTGGCTGGCCAGAAAGCCAGAGAGAGGCAGCCAAAGAAAGGGTCAGTTCAGCAGAAGCAGGCAGCCTGTGCCAGTCTTTAGATCCACTTGGTTACAGAATTTTAAAAGGCAGTCCCAGGAATCTCCCCCTCTCCTGCTGCCAGAGAGAGGGTCTTTATTTTAAAGCCAGAGGTGTTTTTAAAAAATGGAGACAGGTGACACATAATTCATGATCACATTACAGTGTGATTTTTCACTGCTAGGTTGTACAACTATTTACATAATCACATCAGGCAGTAACCTGCTCTGCAATGGAAATTACCATATCAAGAGGGCAATAATGTGGCTGCATTTGGCTGGCACAAAAATCTCATTACGCTGGTTTCCTTACAGTAAGAAAAGTCAGTGCTCAAGTCACAAGTTAGAACTTCTTGGTTAGGCTTTTACATCACCAGGAGGCTACCTTAACACACACTGACCTGCCCTGCAGTCCTTCAGAAAATGCTGGGGGTTTCCCCTCCAGGTTAGAGGATCTACAGCAGTAGAAAGATTAAATATTAAGGTTTTCTACCATAGGAATAGATTTAACAAAAAACCCCAAACCTAACACACAATTATTTCTACTCACTAACAGACACCACTGACAATAAAGAGCTTAAATAGCTGATACACAGATTATTCTTTATCACTTGCAGGTGCCATAAACTCGATGACAGCAGCTCAGGCACCTCTACCTGGGCATCTGAGGCCCGAGGACACAGGGCTCACACAAAGCTGGCTGGCTGACAATGCTGCTCCTCCAGGAGACCAGGCTCCTTCTGAGGGACAGCTCAGCAGGACCTGCCATACCTCTGATCTTCATCCCAGGCACAGACTGTGGATGTTTAAATAAGCAACAGAATGAATCATTTTTTAAACAGGCAACAGTTTCCCCTTGTCTGCTGAGCTTCCACTGCCTGAACAGCAAGTTCTGCATGGCAAACTGGAGACACCAAGTGAGAGCAACTGCTGGCTGCTGCCCCTGACCTGGGGAGCACAATGCACACCACTGAGCTCACCAGGCAGTGACCCCTCAGCAGGGTCTGCAAGGCAGAGGGGTCCTCACTGCCCAAGTCTGGCTAATCCCTGTACAGAGTGGGACTGGAAGAGCACCCCAAACTCAGCACAGAGCTGTGCAGCACAGCTCCACAGCCTTCTGCAGCTCCCAGTCACACACAGCAGCTGATGCACCATGGATGAGCCTCTGGCAGCAAGGGCTCACAGGGCACAGGAGGAAACAAGAGGCATTGACTTTTGACTTCCCAGGACACCTTTTAACACAGCCCAGCAAGGCAGGGCTGGTACCAGCAGAGGGGCTCCCAAGGCCTGCTGGAGAGGTGCAGAGCAGCTACAGCACAGCCAAGAATGAATCCCAAAGGCCTGGGGCTTGGGGCACACCCCACACAACAGCACTATTTCCTGACAATAAACACTCACACCTAAAAGCTGGAGGAGAAATGGCCATAACAAGAATCCACAGAACAGGAAAGGAAAAAAGGTGCCTGAAGTTCTGCACTACTCCACGTGGCCTGTGCAGCAGAACACCTCCTGTGTCTGAGAGCAACACTGAACTGAATCAGGGAGAAAACCTGCTGTTATTTGAACCAAAACCTGGAGTAATAAAACTTCATTTTAACAGATTTGCATAAAGAAGCTTAAGTACATTTCCAATGACATATTAAAGTTTTAAGCACTGAACACAGCACATGCATCACCCCAAGCCCCTGCAGTCCCAATTTCATGGTTAAATGCCCTGTAGAAACCTAAACATCTCTTTTTGATGGCTTACTTTAATTTACATCTTTGTCTTCCCCCAGAGAGATAAACTGCTATAATCAGTCATGAAGTGGCTACATATGTACCACCACACAATTTTATAGCAATAATAAGAAATACAGTGCCAGAGAGCATCAGTAAATAGTAATATTTTGGCTTTGTTACCACTTACACAAAGCATAAGGAATGTGTGTGACTCACAGAGCACCCCTCTCCCCCACTGCCAAACCCCTGCTTCTGCTCCAGCCCCTCCTGAACCACTCCAGGGCAGAGCCCAGCTGCTCTCTGCTGACCACTTGAGAACTCTGTCCCCACAGGAAAGCAATGCCCTTTCACACCCCTGGAGCCAAAGCCTCAGCAATCCCCTTTTGCCTTAATGCTCTACCTTTTTCATTCCATGGCCACATTCTGCATGGAGCTGCCAGAACTGCAGGATATAGGTGGATTTTTATAAAAGCTTCACAAGTCACTGATACTGTTCAACAGCAAATTCTTTTTTCACATAGAAGCATCAATGCTGCACAGTGGTATCAAATCCCAGCATCCACATGAAGTCTCAAGAAATGCACAAATCAGCACAGACTCTTTCAAACCCATCCAGGGTCACCAGTGAGTAAAGGAGTCCCCTCTAGGCCTTCTAGGTTCTCCCTACAACAGACTTGTTCCCAGGACCATTCTGGCACCAGAGCTCTCTACACTACCCACACCTGCTGGTTTGCACCCCTGGATGCCCCACAGGTTCCCTGTTTGTGCCTGCACGTGCTGCCTGGTGCTGGTTTTCTGGAGAGAGCCCTGGTGGCTGCCTCACAAATCCCTGCCATGAACCCTGCCACTCACTAACCCAGATCAGCACAGGTACTTCCTGCTCTAGCCCCAGATCCTGACAGTGGGGCTGCAGAACTGCCAAAAGAACTCCTCAAGTTGCCTTTGTTTTTAGCTAACCAAACTATGTGTCTTCTACTAGTTTTTGAACAGGTACAGGTAGGTATGTTAATAAATCCAGATCTGAGAGTCTCCCTGCACGTGTCAGAGCTGCCCAGATCACTCCCTGGCTGACACTGGCCTGTGCCCCAGGAGCAGAGGCAGGGCAGCCTGTTAGTGAGGCAGGCAGTGATGCCTCCCCCTCCTCCCCTCCCCTCCCCAGCAGGGCCACACGTTTCCTCCCCCAGCCCCTTCTGCTGAGATTACACAGCACCACGTGTGGACCTGGAACATCCTCACATCCATCACGAGCCTTCCCCTGGGGGAGCACAAAGCCATTTTGTGAGAGGTATGACATATCTCCCTGACTGCAGCTTTGCAGGGCACTCAGGTGCTGGAATGATGGAAGCAGCACAACTTCCTATTGATTTCTCTTCTCTGTTGAGATGGGAGTGCTCCAGAACAACGTGCAGAAGGTAGCACACCACATGGAGGTCCTCAGAGCCTTTGGAACAGTTGAATTCATGCCCGTGCTAACTGGCTGGAGTTACTGCAGCAACTGCAGCAAATTAAACACAGCTCCCCAGAACTAAGCAGGGCATGCCTTATTTGTTGCCTGTTGTTAACAGTTTAAAAATAATTAAGTTTTTAAGATTTAGAGGCACAACTGCAGGTGTCTATGCAACTCCTGCAGAAGTACAGACATTTCTGTCAGCATGACAGAGTAAAGATGTTTCTGCATCTATTAACTAAGGCTAGAGATGGCCTGTTTTATATCTGCCCAGAGTTCCTGGCCTCCCCTCCAGGTACTTTTGGTCACCTGGCACAACTTCATCCACGCAGGATCTGCAAACTCTTCCTACAGCATTTAAAAATAAATTTAAGAAATGCAACCTTTGGGTTTTGGGATTTTTTTGCATGTCTACACAAAACATACAGACAACAACAACTCTTGAAGTTCTGCTTTTCATTTGGAGAGACCAAGGTGCCTGATGACATTTTCAGTAATGTTGAGGAACCACAAGTCCTGTGGAGCAGAGCTGCTTGACTCCTGGGAAACTGAGGCACTCCCTGCACACAGGTACCTCCTTCCAGGTACACCTCAGACACCCAAATCCAACACCCTACAGAAACACCCAACAAAACACAACATACCTGCAAGAGGAGGTTTGTGTGAGTGCAGGCTGCAGGGCACACTGACAATGAGCTGGTGTTCTGGAATTGGAACTGCATCCTCAGATTTCCTGTCAGACAAATCAGAATGAGGAGAGAAGTGTGAGGATGAACACCAGCAAACGTGACACTGCAGCTCCCAGGAGCCACTCCAGAGGGGAGCTAAAGCAATTTTCACTCACAGTCAAACCTGAGGGAAGTCTAAGGGATGCCAAATGTTGCTCAGCCATAACATCTAACAGGGAGTTTATTAAATCACTGAGGCTTTAGATGTTGCTACCAACAGCCATCCAAAGCCATGGAGGACAAAATGCAGCCCTGCAGGTTGTTCTCACGTGTGGAGAAACACCAGCACACCCGAGATGGCATGGGCATGTGCCCAGGACTGGGGCCCTAAAGGACCTGTCAGCAAAGGGAGCCCTGTCCACAGGGCCTTCACCTGAGCCAGGTGCCAGCACAGGCAGACAGGGGAACAGCCCAAGGCTCCCACCCTTCCACCTCACTGCAGCACTCCCTCACCCCAAAGCCAACACGGGTATTTTTAGGTCCATTATCAGCCAAAAGATGACGCCAAGAGACCATTTTGGGACATTGTGTTGTACTGGGAGCAAGTGATATGTACAAAGAGAACCCCAGCAGCCTCAGAAAAGACACTGACCACAAATAGCCTGGCATACCTTACAGCTTCCTTCACATCTCCTTGAACTCTCCCCAGCACAAGAACTTCATAAGGCTTTTTGTGCAAAGAATCCAAAGGAAACACAAATTCTCCAGCTCTGGTAATCTGATACAGAAGAGTTAAAAACACACAGGGGAAGATTTTCATAGCCCATTTTTCTGAGGCATTTTGTTTGATAAAAAGGAAGATCGTGATGATACCACACCTCTCAAACACACTAGCACAGGGCAGTAAATACACAGTGTGCAAGCATATAAAGTGTCACAGCATGAGCCCTCCCAGCCTCCAAGAAGCCAACAGAAGAACTTACTTTGACCCAGTGCCACTCAGCCAGTGTTTCCACAGACCAGTGAGGATAAAGCTCATCCTTAACAAAACGTAAGTGCTTCTGTCTGTTAGTCACCCAGGTGGCCACCAGGCAGCCAGGGGCAGCCAGTGCTGGCACAGGAACCTGCTTCACCTGCCACGCAGGCAAGTGCCCGTACCTGCACCAACACAGGGAGACAGCACATGAACATGTAGCCAACAAAACAAACCGAGCAGCCGAGGCACTTCAGGAGCCATCTCCTGGCAGCACGAGTCAGAGACAGACCGAGGCTGACACCCAGTGGCCACATCTGACGGAGTCAGAGACTCATCCACCTACACACTGAAGTTCTACTGAGCAGAACCTGTAACTACATAGTTCTCCTTCTCTCCAAATAAAGTATTATGAGCTGTGGTCCTGAAGAATTCTAAAAGCCCACGTTTCATTTCTGAACTACCATTTGCAATGCATTGCTCCCATCTTTATGCCAGAAGAAAGCTATTTGGTGAAGAGCAGCTCTTTGGTCAAACATTATTCACTTTTCCCAGTAAGCAACCTCTCTTCTGAACAAAAATGGCAAGTGAGTCATCCCCAAGGGCAACACTAATTTGACTGGTGAGTTAAAAGGTCATAAAAGAGTAATCACTTCTCCAATTATTTGCAGAAGGCATTCAGTGTTTTTAAGCCACCATTCCTGGGAAGAGTTCTCCAGGTTACTTGAACAGCTCTGCACATTCCTGAGCTGTCTGCCAGGAGGGTGAGCACAGAACACTGCCCACACCCTGCCTGCCAGAGGCTTAAACACTGGCCACCACCAAGGCAGCTAACAGCAGTGGCAGCTCCTCCACCTTCAGCCTCTGTTTTGTAAGGCAGTGAGGCCAACTCCTGCCCCTGGGTAGCCAATTCACTCCTGCTGGCTCCTTCCTGCTCTTGGATAACTACAGGTCTCCTTTGAGAAACTTCCACTGTTAGAAAGACACCTGAATGAGTTCAACTAAGTTTCTGCAAGTTTCTGTAGGGCTCTCAAAGCAAAACCTACTAATCATTCTACACATCTTCAAATTGCATCTTCATAACAAGCTTCCAAGGATACAGCACACACGATTCCAGAAAGCTGCAAGGCTGTAGTTTGTTTCTGGCACATGGATACAGCTCTGTGGCAATCACTGGCACAAGCCTGATGTCACTCAGTGGAAAGGGAAGCCCATAAAACTGTAAGTTAATGACTTCATAAACCAGAGTGCTCAGAGAGTTCCTGCTGCACCTGAGGATTTTACTGCTGCATTGCCACTTCCTCTCATGTACTCATCAGACTGAGGCTCAAACTGCAGCTCAAGTTTGAAGAAGAAACAAAACCCTGAAGTTTCTAACCAAGACTCAGTCCTGGAAATACACATGTGCCCATGGAAGTGACCTCACTGATTTCCAGTGAACACCTGCATGATCTGGGCCTCACAGACCAGTGGACTCCAGGCTTTCCTTGCAGGTCTCAAGGACTAACATCCCCTCAGCAGTGAGGTGATTTGAGATCTCCTTCAGCACATACTTTGTACTCAAAGCATCCAAGCCACTTCTGTGAGATCCCTGAGGCACTTCATAGACTTGAAGGTATACAGTGCCAAAATATCTGCTAGCATGTAACTGTGACTCTGTAGGTTGTGGGTCTTGGACTGCATCAGTCTATTACCCTTTGTAAGCCAAGGCAACAAAGTTTGCTTTTACTGCAAAATGTACCTGTTACTCCTTTTAACAGACTTGTTCTCCCAGGGTGGGTCAATCACAATTACATCATATTTCTTCTTGTCTGGAAAGTGGAATCAAAAAAAAGGCAGTAAATGAGTTTTAAAATAAAGCTGCTAGTTAAAGCTGATGAAGGTTTAGCTGCCCACCTAGAGAACATCTGCAGAGCCAGCTATGCAGCAGAGCCACGGCTGCCTCCTGTCCTCTCTAAAGCAGTGGAAAGGTTTCCAGCATGCCTGTTTGAATTCAACCACACAGAGACATCTTCAGGCTGACTACCCAAGGAAGGGACGTTCACATGAGGTGTGTCAGACCCCTCCAAGGAGTTTGGAACAGCTGGGGGACTCGGGGAAGAGAAGGGACAGCAGAGTGCCCGTGTCAGACGAGCCCCTCTCGGGGTTTCCAGACAGAAGTGATGCCCTCAGGCTCCCAGCCCAGGGACAGCCTGCACCCTCTGTGCCAGAGCCCACCCTGCCCTGCCAGCAGCCCAGCTGGGGCACAGAGCTCAGAGCAGCCTGGAAACCTGTGTCCTGCACTGCTGGAGGGGAAGGGAGACACTGCCTGCCCAGCCTGGGGAGTGGAGACTAAGGGACAAGAGACCTGCAAGAGCTCTCATGGGAGAAGCTGGGTTTGCTCAGCTGGAGGACAGAAGATACCAGAGACACCCAGGAAAAAACAGCACTCTCTAGTTTTATTTTTTCCTACAGAACACATGTTCATTTTGTTTGATGCTAATTATTTAAATAGCTAATAAGAACAACAGCTTCATATGTACTGCCTGTTAAATATGCCTTCTACATCTTACTCCTTCATTAACATTGGAGGTGTCATCCTGACAGTGGGCTGACCAGCAGAAATCCTTCCCTTTCACTGGCCAAGAGAGGAGAAGAAGAAATAAAATGGACAGGAGACTTACTCAAAAAAAAGTCATGGTACTATACTGACATTAACTGTTCCTGGGACTGCTCTCTGACCATCCAAACTTGCTGTATGCACAGGGACAGATCTGCCTTCTCCATACAGCTCAAAACAGGCAATGGGATGAACTCTGGACTTCAAACATAACATTATTATTTGGCTAAGACTCCACCTCTTGACTGTTTTCTTAGTGAAAAAAAAAATACAAATTATAAATCAGTGAAACTCTAAGTTACGTTTCCTCCCTTGTAACACACAACTCACAAGCCCCAAGTTCCTGACTAGGGGTAGAGCAGCAATCCCCAGCTCGTGCTGGCAGGCAAGATCTTTCCTGGAAGACTGTCTGATGAACCTTTGCTGCTGCTGCTAACAGGAATGACAGAGGTCAAACTGAAAGCTAAAGGAAAGGCCAAGCAGAGTGAAGACTGAGATGCTGCCAGCTGAAAGGTCTCTGCATGGCCCATGAAGGCTGGGGATGCTGGCTTGGGTGGCTTTTGATTTGCTCTGACAGAGGAGCTGTTCTAACACCCCAGCCCTTCCCTGGGCAGCAGCCTCCCAGAGCATCATCTCCTCTGGAGGACACTGGGGCTGGTTTCACCATCACTCTTTGTCCACCTAAACAGACCCTGCTGCTGAAGAGGACCAGTGTGTGAGGGAACCCTTGCTTCAAGGTGCATAAGCTCATCCCTCTCCCACAGTGTAATCTGGACAGACACCAAGGCAGTGGGAACACCCCAGCACCATGGGCTCATCCACATCAGAGCCCCATCCTGATGGGCAGGGACCCAGCATCACAGCTGGTCCCAGTGCCACTGCCAAGGCTCCCATCCCAAGTGGCTCAGAACGTGCTCAGGGCCTCTCGTGTCCTGGCTGAGAGTGTTAAAGGGGCCTCCTGGAGACAGGCTCCTGAATCCCCTGTGACGTGAGCCTCAGCCACTCAAGATGCCTCTGAAGACCCTCACCTACTCCCAGGAAGCCAGAACCACTGCCCTGAAAGCTTTCAACAGCACCTCCCAGCAGCATGATGCTGGGCCCCAAAAGCTGTTCACCGAGTCCGTAGGCACCCCGACATGAGCTCCCCTTCTCAGGCAGGAGACAAATGATAAATTCTGATGCCTACAGATACTCACAGTTCAGCAGGGGCTGTAAATATGAAATATCAGACAGCAGGAAACTGCTTTTTGGTGGCACCAAGTACTTCTGTCCCATCAGCTCAACAATCTTTGCCCAGCTTGATGAGTTTTCTGTAACGCACGAAAGCAGGTCCTGCTCTGGAGCAGAGGTCTCCTCATCTAGCACGTGCACAGCTGGGCAGTGGCTGTCCCTCACAGCTGGAAACTGCTTTGCCATGTCACACAGCTCAGCCAGGCCGCAGCCAGCGTGGCCAGGAGCCACTCTGCCCCTGCAGCTCTGCTCGGCGGGGCGCTGGAGGAAACCGCTGCGCAGCCCCGCCTGCACCAGGCACGACGTGCCCTCCCGAATGAGCCTCCTCACCTGCACAGCCACAGAGGAACAAGGGAACAGCAGATGAGCTCTCACAGGTACCCCTGGCAGAGCTCCCTGCAGCACACCCTTCTGCCCAGACTCACCTTTGAGTGGTACTCCAAGGCGTCCAGCTCACCCTGGTTGAACACACGTTTCCTCTTGCGCTTCTGCACGGGGAGCAAGCAACAAAAACACAAAACCCCCTTTACTCCATGGTGAAAGGAAAAAAGCACCTGGATCACAAATGAACTCTTCTAAAAGCAGAAGAAACTTGGCCTCTCTTCCTCCTTCTACTACAACTGTAAGCCTACCAAGCAAAAAGACAACATTAAAGTCTTGAGGGCACTGGGACCTGACTGGCACACCCCACAGCTCCTGCTCGTGGCTCCTCGTGCCAGGCAAGAAGATACCTGCTCAGCTGCCTGCTGCAGCTACAACAGAGGGAGATTAACTGAGCCCTCACAATTACACCCCTTGGCTTAGACCTGGGACTTTCATCTGGTCCTCAAGGAACAGCACTGAGCAACTCATGTACTGACAGTAAATTCATGCTGTCCTTCCCTCCTGGGCCATCTGCACAATCCTGGAGCTCCCACAGCTCCAGGGCCTGACCAATGCCAGATGGTTTTACGAGCAACCTCTTGCTTTTGAGTCACACGGTGCACGTTACTGACACAGGAGACACAAGAGCATGCTCACAAGTCCCTGTATCTTTGGGGCATCTAGAAGTCTATTGCAGAAAAGTTCCCAGTCTCCCACATAACCTCTGGGAACTGGGATGTGCAAGGCGACATTAGGGGCATGCTACTAACGAGGGGGCTGCGTGGGTTCGCTGTTATGGAGAACGTACCTTCCTGACA
>NW_008608945.1:0-10494 GCF_000691845.1 Merops nubicus
AGATCTTTGTAAGTGCCTGCATGAAAACCCAGAAGGACAGGTAGGAAAGATCCCTGCATTTTGCTCCTCCTTCCAACACTACCTGCAGACACTGCCAGTGTATGCCTCTGAGGCTTTGGTATAATAACGATACAGAAAAAGTCCCTTTTGACCTATGTCCATCTACATGTGTATAATTTCATCACAGCAGCACATCAACTTCCTCTCTGCATTCCCTTGCCTACTGTGCCTCTGGGCACGTGCACAGCAGAAAAAATATCAAAATATGTTTAATAGTAAAACTTTGGGGTTTGTGACTGGGGCAAACGAGCAGATTTGCAGCGAGTCATTGCCAGACAGAGCCTGGTAAGCTCCACCTGAAGGTACAATCAGGGTAAAACTGATTCACTGGATTCTTATTTTATGAATCTAGGAGCACATTTCCAGCTAACTAGGATGGGAGTTGGGAAGCAGAAACTCTCCAGCTTCAATTCTTGCCCGAGTGCTGCTGACTCCCTGAATGGTTTACCTCTTTGCTTTAGATTCCCCACGTGTAATTGGAGAATAACACCACTTACCTACTTCACAGCAAGACTCTTGTGAGAACTAATTAACGTTTGTTGCACAACACTTTGAATTTGTAAAATGTCATTTAAGTGATAAGTATTATTGCCATTATCATCCTGTTGTCCTGGGTACCACAGATCCATCGAGTTGGCTGCTGTAAGAGCTACTTAATACGTGGAGAACAATGCACAAAGTGGTGGGAAAAGCATCAAATCCTTTTCACTTTCTTTGGAACACCAAGTGCTTGAAAAAAAAAAACCCCACAACCTCAAACAAAGTGGTTGACAAATATCTGCTTGCCTTACAGATTTCTTTGTTAGGGTCTAAATTCTCTGCCACACTCACTGACCGGGTGGTGCCTTGTCCCCCAAGTAGCTGCTCCAACTGGTCATCAATGGGACCCATTGTGTGAGGGCAGTGGAACCTGCCCCACCAGGAGGCAGCTGAAACTGAGAGGGTGCACATGTGCAGTTTAATAAGTCTATTTTTTCCTAGCTTTGCAAATCCTTTTCACTTTCTTTGGAACACCAAGTGCTTGGAAAAAAAAAAAAAAAAACACAACCTCAAACAAAGTGGTTGACAAATATCTGCTTGCCTTACAGATTTCTTTGTTAGTGTATAAATTCTCTGCCACACTCACTGACCGGGTGGTGCCTTGTCCCCCAAGTAGCTGCTCCAACTGGTCATCAATGGGACCCATTGTGTGAGGGCAGTGGAACCTGCCCCACCAGGAGGCAGCTGAAACTGAGAGGGTGCACATGTGCAGTTTAATAAGTCTATTTTTTCCTAGCTTTGCTTCCTGTGGAACCTCATTTCCCTTTTTAATTTTGTTTTCCCTTTCTAGACAGCAAAGGTAAGGTCATCAGCCAATGATGTAATGAGCTAGTTAGAGACGTGCTGGAAAGGTTATCACATGGAATAATAACAACTATCTTTAGTTATAAAATGTCAACATGAATTATACTTCAAGATCTATTTGCAGAACTCCTTCTGTGGATAAATTACAAACTATTATTTAAGTAGTCATACTGGTTGGGAAAAAAAAAAAAAAAAAAATCTTAAATTATGTCCAAAAGGGTAAGGATATAATTTTGTACTTGAGGAGACAGACCCTGAAGGTTTGCTCCCTTCTGAAAGGTAGAGATTTGGGATTCCTAGAACCCCTGTTAGTTATAACCCTGGACAGATGCATGTCCAGTTTGGACCTTGTACCCCAGCAGCTCAGTGTGCTCTGGAAAAAATGAAACAGCAGCACCAAGGACTGTGGCTCTCTGGTAATTTTTTCCTCATTAACCTGATGTTCTGGGGAATCAACTCCAATCAGGAAGATATTTACATCCAGATCAATGGGAAATGAGAGTATCCAACACAGACTGTGTTCTGCACAGTATTTTAGTGTCCCAAACCTACTAAGTGCTATGAGATTTATAACATGAAGATCAAGTACCATCCTATAATTTACATTTAAAAGTTGGCTTGCAGCTCCTTACCCTTGGCTTGTTCTTCCATTATATCTAGATTAATAATCTCTATAACCTGTGCCTTCTTATGCTAAAGGAGATGAAATTGGAGTAGGGTAGGGGGGAAATGATGACAACAACAAAACCAACACTAAATGACAGAATTTTGGAACTCTTGTGATGTGTCTGAAAGAGTCTGGCTTGATTAATGCATCTATGATATTTTGTGTTAAAACCAAAAGACTCTCGATGTACTTTCCATATTTTTGACTTCTGAAGTAGGTTCCTCAGCAGGAGATCATTATGGCAGCTCACAGTATGCAAACTACAGAGAGCCCCGGGAAGATCTCTGTTAAACTGCCAGTGATACTGAGAAGCACAGAGAAAAGTGTAAACAAACAAACAGATAGATCGATATCAGGATATAAATCCGAGGGATTAACTTAAAACTCGAGAAAATAGCCCTTTGAAACATAAAGTGAAGGATATCTTCACTTTAGCCTCTGTAAACTGAAGGACAATGTATCACCCCTTAATATAGGTTTAAAATAGCCTCATTTAGATTACAAAAGAGGACAACTGTACACACAAGAAGCAGCAACACTTTATTTTTCCTTTAATCTACTGATGGTGAGGGCTTCCAAACAACAGCCAGCAAGGTACCTGTCCCCAGAGCAAACAAGAGCTGAGTGCAACAAGTGTAACAGGTAAGAGGAGTGCAGGCTTTGGTACCAGTCTGCAAATAAGCATCAGCCCAAGCAAAACAGGTTGCCACGTCTTGAAAATCCAGCTCAGTTTGCCCTGTCAGTCACTCAGCTGCTGCCTCTGCTGGGAAAAAGGGGAGGGGGCCTGAAATAGACTGAACTATTAGAAACCTTATTATGAAAGCCACCTGAAGAAGATGTGTTTCTGGTGTGAAATCAGGTTGAGACCAAAAGCACATCTCGTGTAAGGCACGTGGGTCACGCCAGGGTATTGACTTGGAACACAAGATGCTGCAGCACAGATGGCACGGGGCACTAAGCATCTCAGGCAGAGAACTGGCATCAGTGGGATACATGTACAGGAGAGTGCTGCCCCACGAGCTGAAATCAAGTCCCCTGCCAATATATGGATTTTCCTTTCTGAGTAATAGACTACCCAATGTTGCTGAAGGATCCAGCAAGGCAAAGTGCATCCCAGAATGGAAATTACTGAAGGAGGGGGGAAAGGTGTAGCTGTGGTGCATCATATCTCTCCTTGAAAAGGGGATAATGAAGAGCTGAGTGGGAGAAGAGTTGACATGTACGAGTTGACAGGAACATAAAAACATGCTGAAGACCAAAGAATGAGCAGGAGCAAGAAGAGGAGTGGCAGAAAGGGACACAGTTGTGTTAAGCACAGCACCCTTAGGAGAAAGTGTGCCTCACCCCCTGCACCAAAGCCATCCTTTAGTTACTACATGTGCACATATCTTTGACCTATATTTTGAGAGCCATTAAGAATCCAGAATAAAGACCAAAAAAAATGACAAGAGGGTTTTTCTTTTCTTTTGGTGGTGGTGTTTTTCCTTCTCTTCTCTTTTGTGTTAAACAGCACAGCCTCAAGCTATTCCTTACAGTTGCAAACATGTTCAAATGAGGCCTTCAAAGACTGGAGGCTGAACTCTCCAGGGTGGACTCTCTTGTAATCATTAGGCTAAGCAGAAATACAACATTGCTGTAAACAACAAACTTATAAAAGAGAATGTTAAATATCATGCCACCAAGTCAACAGGAAATTGAAGCTGCCTTATGCACAAGTCATGGTCATGATGCACAACGTGTTTGCATCAAAATACAACTTGGCTTCCTTCTGTTTATTCTTTGCTGCTTATTACTTTGTGTGATAACAAAAGCCAGTGAGGGAACAAGAGGAGCAAGAAGACAGACTGTGGTGGTACGAAGACCACTTTCAACTGCCTTTTGCCCTCCTAGCAGCATCTGGAAGACAAAGAAAATAACTATAGCCTGCAAATTTATTAAGTAAAAAAGGAGGTAAGAGCTCCAAAAGAGAGCACAATCCAGAGACAGCAAGTTTTGTATTAAACCACTGTATTCATTTTTAAAGACAGAGGTTTTTTTTCTCATGATAAATAATCAGAAGAGTACAGCCCTTCAGCAGGCAAAAATAAGGAATGCACCTCTCCACTTAGTGAATTGTCTCCTATAAATGAGTTGGAACAACTCCCCACTTCTGCCCTAAATAAGCAAATCTTGCTGTAGATGCCACTGTGCATGTAACATAAGAAAGATTCATTACAACTTGAGTCTTGTGGCCTGTGAGTCCAAAACTAACACCTGTGTGACAAATAGATCCCAAAGGTAACAGAATGCTGCACTACCCTCGGGTGCAGGGCAGCAGTGGAGGATGAGCTGCACCCAGCTCTATCACACGTACAGTGATGCTCCTTGGAGAATTTTTTCCCAGTAATCTAAAAGTCAAAGTGCATTAAATGACAAAATGCCTCAAAAAGAATCCCTACAACCACATTGAACAGAATATGTTGTTTTAACTTTCTAATGTCTTTAGCTAAAGAACATCTTAACTCTTGAATTTAACAGTGAAATATATTCATTTAAAAACAAAGAGATTAAATTAGAATTAATAATAAACTTGCTGCTTGCAAAACCACTGCTTTATAAGCAGTGTATTTACCAAAAGCACGTTCCCAGGAGCCTTGTGTTCCTACTGTAACACTTTCCTTTACAATTGTATAATCTGAATCATAAGCTTGGGCTTAAAGGGCTTCTATGTTTTGTAGCACCCAAGATCTAGACAGTCACATCCCATGAAATTTGGCACGCTCCTAATCCTAGGCTGCCTGTCTAGGCATTGCTGCCATTTATGCTGCTGGCATTTCTTCTGCAGATCCTCTCTGAGTGAAGGACCAGGACAGCAGAGGTAAAATTAAATTCAAAGTACAAATAGGTCTATATGTGACAACAGGCTCTATACTGCCTGAACAGGAAAGCCCAAACATCTGCCTCTGAAAAAGGTTTCTCAGGTAAGTTGCATTTAATATATGAAACAAAAAAATCAAACCAGACCTCTCAATTCATGCATTACCTGGCAGAAGGAGAGAAATCAATAGCCCTAAGGACTCTGATTCAATTAGTTCTCACTACAGGTCTCACTTTTCAGCAAGCTGCCCGAGTTACTCTCCTTCTTTGGGTATTCCTTTGTAAAACAGTCACTCATATCTTAATGCTGCTATAATTCACTTGGCACTACCTCCCCCAGTTTTGGCTGAAACAAGTACTTCTAACATTTACAGACCCCTGCCCCAGCAACTAAGCCAAATGGAAGCAGCTGTTCTCCTGCCTCAGCATGAGGCTCCTGTTGGCACCTTGACCACAGCCACAGTATGTCTGTGAAGCTTGTGAAAAGACTCTGCTATAAGGCAAACACCAAAATAGTTCCAATCAATAAGGATCTAATCTCCTATGGCATGTAAAAAGCAATATCTCTATTTCATTTTAAATGTCTTTTAATGCATCTGTTGTTCTGGTATGGTTTAAAAAGGTAAAGCTGAATCACTTCTTGGTAAAAATTACAGCATAAGAAGTTTTTTACTCTGTTTCCAACACTTCTACGGATACTGAAGAATCAAACTGGAGAAGCCAAGCTCCTCCCTCCTCCCTGCCAAACAATCTCAGCCTTCAGAAAGGTAAAAACAACAGGTGCTGCTCTGCATTGACATTCACATTTTGGGAGTGAAGTTTCTGGTATTTACAAGATCCAATGATACAAATTTTTAAACTACAGACAGAAGAGGTGCTTGGAGATGCCTTTCCATAGAGAAAAAGGCAGTTACTGCAATATTACAAATTATTAAAAGAGAATACAAAAAGTTGAAAGTACTTCAAGACTGTTAAATAGAAGTAGTCATTACAGAGAGCAGCATTGCTCCAGAGTGCACAGAACTGGCCTGGAGAGGTGACAGAGGTGCCTGTGGAGGGACAGCAACAGCCAGGCAGCAACTTCAGCTGACTCTGCAGCAACTCCCATATCACAAGGTTTTGCCTGGATTTGGTGTTGCATCACAGGGCAATGATTTTCATAGCTCTACAAAGATTAGGCACCCACATCCCACTGACATTTGCTGAATGCTGAGCTGCCTGAGGATGCAACAGGAGACTGACTTCCCACGTAATAAGGTGATGGAGAAGGTGCACCAAGCATCCACCCCAAAGAGATCTACCATTCCTTTCCTATTCTCTGATCTCAGGTCCAGCCCCAACAGATGAACCTCAGTCAATGGAAAGAGGCAGCCCCATGGAGACACGTTCCTGAAGGGAATGGTTAAACTGAAACCTCTGCTGAAGCATTTTGCTGGATTACATCCAAATCGAGCCCCAGTTCCTCTTGTTTTGACAGTTTTGTAACTGAAATAGAAAACACATACAGTAGAAAGACAATCATAGCCCTTGCTACTTGAGTATCTGGAAGTCTTTCCTGTTTATAAATAGTAAAAACGTATGTTTATGTAAAGGGAAACACTGATTTACTAGAACTGATTGCTTCACAGTCTAATTACTTTTCAACTGGCTGTTCCAAATTAAGATGTCATTGATGGCTTTTTGTGATATATTTCATTTTAAGCAAATTTATTCTATAATAGAGCACATCATAATGGAAAGCAGAGTTCCCACTCTTCCCTCCTCTTTGTAGCCTGATATCTTGACAAGTAAATTAAATTTAGCAGTTAAAATGCTTCCATTAGTAATTTTATTAAGTTAATTAAGGAATCTCTCTTTCTGAATTTTAACTACATTCATTTCAGCACAACCTTGATTTTTTTTTTTTTTTAATTCCATATATTTAGTAACCATGGTGGTTTCTGGGACAAACAACTACCCATACAACATTCTTGAGATTATGACAGACTTAAGTAAGGACAAAAGAGAAATATTTTTAAAACCCCAAACCTCACTTTATCTCTAAATTCTTTTGCTTTACAAAAACTCAAATAAGACTCTCCTACTCAAATCTAGCAAGAAAGCTTGCTATGAGCAAGTCCAAAATCTACAAGCCACAGCAGAAATTACACATCTAGAACATTTAAAATAGATAAAAATGTATAAACCACTATCAATAAAATCTGAATTAATCCTCACCTGTTGCTTAAGCTAAATTCATCCCTCCTGGTTCACAGAAAGTCTACCTTTTATAAATAGTGCTTTACCTTTCATTTACCTTTTTTATCTTTCACCCCAGACAAAGCATGGATATAACCAAACATTATGAGAACAACTGTTCTCTTTTATATCCCTCCTCTCTGAAATGTGGGGCTATGAGAAATCCCCAGAGGTTTTCAACTGCCTCCAAAGCATAGTAGTCTGGGTAATTTATATCCAAACTAAATTCATATACTGTAAGCATGAACTAGTAAAGTGCTTTATTTTTGCAGTCTCCACCACTGCAATATGCAAGAAGCCTCCTGCAACATTTCCTGAGAGTTAAAAAAAAAAAAATCTAATTTTTCCCCTCACCTAGAGGAAGGGGAATTTTCAATAAATAGTCAAACATTTAATTTGCCTCAGGACTAGGGCCAAACTAATGATAATGTCCACTTGACACTCCATGGTCTGCTGAAAAGAGGTGTCTACAAAAAGTAAAATACAATTCTTGAAAGCCAAACCCTAAGCACGAGGAGGGCTGACATTCATTGTGGATGACAAGGCCACCCAGGGGCATGGCTCAGCACAGGCAGATTAACATGTACAGATGTAATAGTGCTCCCTATCACAGCTAAACATGCAGAAGTCTAAGGAAGAAACAACAGTTGTGAAGGGTGAATTATTTGCTCTACAGCAGATCAGCTGATACAGGTATGGCAAAAAAAAAATCACTCAAAATGGCAATATTAAAATGGAGAGAAATGCTACAGGGCTCCTTGATCCAACCTGATCTTAGTAAAGGTCAGGGAACATCTGCAGACAGTCCCTGATGTACCAACAGGCAGGGAAAGCTTGGGAGAATTAGAGGTTAGGGGTAAAGAGGAGAAAAATCACTTAGATGAAGCAACTGTATAAGGGCCACACAATAAATTAATTACTTCCCTGTGAACGACTTGGACATCTTCTTTAGCACTGGCCTGGCCAGCTTGTAGCACAGAGCCCTGTGTGAGTGGTTCAGTCCTGCTCCCATGTCAGGACAGCCTGGGCTGCCACGGGCTCTAAATGCAGTTTTCTTCTCCAAACATCCAGCTCTGGGTGGCAGGACTGCCCACAGACCCCACCCCACAAAGGGGGCAGAGAGATGCCAGGACTTGCCCTGCCCTCCAGCTCTCTCTGGAACATGTGTGCACGTGTCCTGCAACTCCCAGCCACAGTAACACGTTAGTATGGGATCCACTCAGTCAGCACAGCACCTATTCTGATCATCTGGGGCTACACAGCATCTCTCAAGCTTCTCCTGAACGCTCCTCACAAGAACCTTCCAGCACACAGATGATGTGAGCAAGAAAGAAGAATACTGGGCCAAGGATGAAGTAAAATTGGAACTCTGAATTCCTGCAACACATAGTATCTCTAATTATGTCACAGTTGGGCTGCAGATAAAAATAGCCATCAAACTATTTAAAATGATACTCATAGTGTACTGGTGAAGTGCCTATCGAGATGCTGATCCACTGCACTGCATGGTTCCAAAAGCATCAGGTGCCTTTTGCCAAGTGTTTTGGCTGAAAGATGGAGATGAGGTCAAAATATGGCAGAATTTCCCTACCAACAAGAGCAAACACAGAGATTGTGGGGTTTTCATTAGCAATGGTCAGAGGACTTTGGATGGAATTTTTCTCAGCATAAATGACATTTTGTTATAAAACCTGCACACTACAATTTATTTTTGTGAAAATCAAAAAGCCTCAGGCAAATTTGCCATTCAGAAGCTATAAACAAAGTTCATCAATTTGAATAAAACCCCTTTGTTTCATATTTATAAATCAAAAGATCTGTGTTTTTTCCTCCTGTAATTAAAAAGTCGACATACTGCATTTAGAGCAAGATTACAATCAGGGAAGAATAATAATAATAAAATAATAAAGCTGTTCACCACATGAAGTCTTTAAGTCTGTTTTTTCTATATCAAAACAAGATTAAATATAGCTATTATGGCATTCTTGATCTATCATTTGCATATAAAAAAATAAAGAGAAACAAAAAATTCTTCTACCCACATCCCCAGTGATGGAACCTCTCCACATCTCACAGGCAAGGCAGTCAAGTGCCTCAGTACCCCAGCACTGCAGACTCCTCAGGCACCTCAGGTGAATATTTTGCTGCAAGCTGATTTGATTTGGGGGTTGGACTGGATGATCTTTCGAGGTCCCTTCCAACCCCTATGATTCTATGATTTTGTCCTTCCCCAGGCTCTGGCTGTGCAAGGCAGGTTGTGCCTTTCTTCACTACAACAGGAGTGTTGAAGGAAGAAAACCAATCAAACAAATCAAACCCCCTTTCCATAAAATGAAGTTTTATAATTGTTTTTGTATTCTCAATTTCAAAGGAAGGAAGTGTTGAAAAGCAAAAGGCTGTGCAGTGCTAAATTCCTTCCCACTCTTTCTCCTTTTACTTTTTTTTAATAAATGTTTTAATAGTTAGACACACAATCAAGCTTGCAGAGCAAATCAACCTCCTCATCCCCAAGATTTAATACGAACTAACTACACTCTGAATCTTAAAACTATGAATTGATTTACAAATATCATTGACCGAGCTATGATATACAACATTGTCTATTCATTTGGCCTTAAGCCTAAACTCTGTTTAGGCAGGTAGAAAAATAAAACAAACAAGCATAAACCACTCCACAAAGTGATTTTCAAAAGCAGACTGGACCACAATGTTAGTGCCCTCACTACTCCATTGGTTTAGAAGTTATCTGCAGCTTCAGTTTTGAACAGGTCAACAAAGTTTCCAGGACTGATGTTACAAGCACAAAATTTGGTGCCTAATTTTCCTCATTTTTTATCATCTTTTTCACTTTATGGTAACTCATCTGGGTAACAAATCTTTGCAACACAGCATCTGCTAAAGGTAAGGGACAGTGTGAGACAAGTTCAAGCCAACTTCTCATTGGGCTTGTAAGATCTGTGAGAAGGACACTAAACTATGAAGAGAGAGATCCAGATTTTCAACTTGCCAGAGGATAAAGCAGAGATGCACAAGCAATTTATAGGGGTATATGCCTTGGACTCTCACCTTTGTATTTTCAAAAACTGGTTCAAAACTTGTGTGTCTCCACCTCCATCTGCAGCCACCTACAAGTGTGAAGTGATCTGAAGACCAACAGTCTCTCTCCCAGGTAGCCCCTCTATCCCTGCATCCAGTCAGCCCAGAAAGTCTGGCAATGTTTAACCCAAACAAATTAGTGTTTTTCTTTAAACCCTCCTGCTCAGTTTGTGTTTTCATTCAGTAAATCCAGTGATTACTATGTGAACAAATAAAACAAATCCTGCTGCAAC
>NW_008608945.1:10525-58062 GCF_000691845.1 Merops nubicus
AACAAATCCTGCGGAAACCGGCCCCCGTCCTAACTTCTGTTCTCCTCTACTGCCAAAGAGGAGGCCATTGGCAAAGGGCACAGAAATGTAAAGCTGGAAAGGATCATGAGGGGTCAGAGAGCCCATCCCTGGGCTCTGAGACAGAGCCAGATGTATTTCCATGGGTTTTAAGCAGGTGCCTTTGCAGCCTGTTGTTTGATGTCTCTAATTGCAAGGTTATGCAATTGCTTTTAGCAGCCTATTCCCAGCTAGAAAGTTTACATCTGTCCCAAACAAAAATCAACCTTGCTAATAATTAAGTCAGTTTATCCCTGTGCAACACTCAGTGAGTTTGGAGACAAATGATTGTCTCATAACCTTATATACTTTAAGACTACACGACTCCTCCTCTCAGACTGCTTTCTTCTAAACACACAGTTATTTTGATCAAGATAATTTCTACTTCCACCATACCTTGTTAAGCAGGTCCACAGTTTTCATTTCTATCTGTACTTTATCATTCATGATGCACCTCAGCAGAGGCACAAAGCAAGGACTGCTTTGCCCTCAGTTTGCAGTTTGAAAACTCACACTGAGTTAGAACTTGGAGCCAGCCAGCCCCCCTCATGGCAATCTTCTCTCTGTCATAGATTCAGTCAGGTATAAACTTTAAAGAAGGAACACCAGACTTCCCTCCTCAGTCTTACAGGACCTCGATCACACGTGGCATTGCCTCCTCTGAAAAGCACCATTTAGCAACAGACACAAAACTGAAGAGAGAGGAGCTGAGGGTTTGTTTTCCTGAGACTCAATCCAAACACACAGTTGCAATGATTGCTGGACAAGGGTAAGAGCTGAAAAATATACCCACTTTCTTTTGCCATGGTGGAGGATATGCTTAACCCTACAGAGCTGAACCCCTCAACATGCCATTGTGCCTCAAAATTCATGTTTTGGACACTCTGGCACTCCCCAGTCTGAAAGCTGAAACACACACACACACAGAACTTCTCATAAGGTTGAAAACCAATAAATATATCCTTAACTAGTTATGGAAATACAGATAAATCCTTTTCTCCTTAGCATTAAGTTATCTTTTAATGTCTTTTCAGTACAAAAGCATGCTTTCTCTTTTATTTCCTTCATTAAAAATATACATCTTTAGCTCAATGGCTTTTACTGAAGTGCACTTAATTTACAAAACAAAAAAGACAAACACAAAACCAGTACAAGTCTCTCAATAACGTGCACCACATAGTGTAACAAATAAATAAGCTATTAAAACTTCTATATGAGGTATAAACTTACCACTGGAAGAAAGCCTCAGGATTCTTCACTCATCTTGTTAGACAAAGGACCTTCCCTGCCCACAGGTAGTCACTCAAACGAGCTCCAACCAGCTGCAGGAAATCTGAAAATCAAACGTAGCCTTCCATAATTTGATTTGTAGGAAATTGAGGAACAAAGCTTTACAGAGTGATTTTAAATAAATCATAATTAATTACATGTGCAAACGCATCAACTAAATGTGGATGTGCAATTAAAGAACTAATCACAGTTTGGAGAGGCTGAAAATTGCAATTGCATGCTGCAGTGGCCAGCCTTGCCCCAGGCATGCCCAGGTGCTCCTGCTGGCTCAGGGACCCCAGGGCTGGGCCCTGCCCCATGGACGCCCACCTGCTGAAAGCACCTGAGCCAAATTAAACTACATTTTTGCCCCCCTCCTTTTTTTTTTTAAGAGGCTCAGTGTCTCCCAGAAGAACTTTCTAGAGCATCATCTCTAGATCTTCATCGTCTTAATGTGATAACTGGACATATAAAACATCCACTCAATTAAAACCAGTTGGCACAATTAGAACTAAGTGCTTGTCTCCCAAAACCTCTCTCCTGAATACCAACATCCTGTTTAATCCACTCCAAAGCCACTCTAAACTCAAAAGCACAATAGTTTAGCCAGTGAATGTTTCTGGAAGTGGACAGAACACCAAATTAATTCTGATCTCCTTTTCCCTGTGTTAAAGAGAAACATTACATGAGCTGCCAACTTCTTTCTTAAAGATCTTCCCTTCTATTCCAGTTTTATCCTGTCAGCAAGTAGAAACAGCACTTGGAGACGTTTGGAGACGTTATCTCATGACATCAAACAAATACACTTCTAGGTCAGAAGGGACTGTTATATTTATGTGATTTGATGCCAAACCCTGTTTGCCCCAGCACTGGGGCCAGGTTTCCCCTCTTTCTCCTCTGCTTTGGTGGGTAGTTCCTGCTTTATGTGATACTCTTGATTTTTCTTTCCCCATCAAAACCAACACAAAAGTGCTGCTAAATAACTTGGTTGCAAAAATCTAACCTCCCAAAAGTATAACCCTCCCATTCCTGTTTCCTACTGAAAGTTTCCCTCTCAGGGAACGTGCCAGTTGACACCCAGGGATGTTTTTGGGGTCAGAGGAGGAGGATTTCTTTCCTTCTGCTTTTCCACTGTTCTTCTTGCACTATAGTGAAGACCTCCTGTCAAAGAGAGCCTGTAAACCCAGCAATAATGTAAATAATAACTTAGAAAGTGAATACCTTATCTGAATTACATTTGCATTCATTCTTTAGAATATCCTGAGTTATGGTAAGCAGAGGGGAGCATGAGAACAAAGCTATGGGGTGTGAGAGAGGGACAGTTCTTCCTGTCTCTGCTGTAAAGCATGTCTGGACAGAAATAGCTGAGACATTTTCTGTTCCAAGGAGCTTGCAATCTAAACAGCTGCTGATCTCTAACAAACCTGTTACTTGCATGTTTACAGCTCCCTTTCAAGCTGTGCTGTTCGCTGGTATTTACCTGACAAGGCTGGGCATTGCACTGCTATATATAAATTGCAATTAAAAACTTATTACACCTGTACATTAAGCATCTTTCCAGGCGTGCATATGGTGAGGCAGCAGCTGACAGCTTCATCATTCTCCAAGAACTCTTGAGGCTGGTGCAAGACAGGGCTAAAACCCATTTCCCAAAACCTGGCAGTTCTGGCCCTTCAGAATTGGAGGGGCTGAGTCTGAGGCTGAGTCTGAGGCAGCTGTGAATGCAGTTGTGCCAGAGGTGGACAGGCTGTGACTATGGACCACGATGGTTCTCTCTGGAAGGTGTACGAGTGGTGGAATTATAGTTCTAATGAAATTGTCAATAGTAATCCTGTTACTGGGAGCTTGAAAACCCCATATAATGAACTAGACAGTAACAAAGAAAATAAAAACACGTTAAAAGCTACAGCATGAGAAAATGATGCTTGGTGCAGATTTCATGCCCATGATGGGATGCACCAGGATGGCACTGCTGCTGAGGAGTGTCACGACCTATCAGGGGACTGCTGTTTCATCAGCCCTCCTGTAATTATCAGTTGGAAACAGGGGTTTGCTTTATTTGCACAAATTCTTTCTCATGTAGCACATAAAATGGTCCAAAATGTAGTCATGTCTGCGTGGAAAAGTTTCCAATGTTTTAAACAATTTCATACTAAAATAAATACATATTATCACCTGTGAGAAGGGATGAGTTTCACACCTCACCATGATTTCTGATGTTCACAAACAGTGTGCAGTGGTTCCACAGCACCAGAACCTTTGCACAGATGCCGTGGTTTGGGGGATTTTTAATGCCAACTATATTTTCATGAGATTCATATGACTGTGGTGCTGCTGCACGTTTCACACAGAACATAATACAAAAATTTGAGCAGTGCACAAGTTTTTGCAGGTAATTTGGGTGTTTTTGGGAAGGAAGGCAGTGCAGCAGTTGAGAGCTGACAGCTTTACCCCTTGCCTCTATCATACTGAGACCAGCTAGAGCAGAACCCCAGACACAGCAGAAACAGGAAGATCATTTCCTTGGACTGCTGCTGTGAAATTTAGTGAATGAGACTTCTCCCTCACCCCCCACCAAATAAGACAAAAGATTTGATTTGTCCCCCCGAGTGGCTAAGGGGAAAAATCAAGATGGATAGTTTCACCTCCAAACCTTTAATAACAAGACCTCGTTCTGGCAGATCCCAGAACGCTTCTGAAGCCCTTTAAAATATGAGGGAAGTGAGATGGGAGAAGACTTGCCTTCCTCACAGCCTGCTGGCAGGACAGCAGCAGGACCAGTGTCCTGGACCCCAGACAAGTGCTGACAGTCACTCCAGTTTCAGAATGGTGTCAGGGCCCAGAGAGTCCCCCCCACTGCCTCACTGGGGAGCACCTTGATCTCCAGAGCTCTCCATCCCTCTGCTGCAGCCCTGAAAGGACTCCCAGCTAGCCCAACAGAAGAAACAGAAGCCTAATCTAGACAAAAGAAGGGTTTGCAGAAAGATAGATTATTGGTTACAGGTCCTTTTAGGCCTTCTGAGACACACACCAGGCACTCAGGACTCAACACAGAGTCACATTTGAGCAACAGAGCTGCTGGATGCAAACTACATCTGAATAGACAATTGAACCACTCAATCTTTCCAGTGACAACTTTATATATCTGTTTTCTTTTGGCCAAAATGCCCAATGCTTCCTTGTAAAGGGCTAGCTACAGGTTATATGCTGCATTACCAGTTGAACTACACAGCTAGGAACAGAGGTTAGCAAATCAGATGCAATTCCCTTTAAGAGAATGCAGGGCAAGAATTAGAATATTAAGAACATCCTATAGATACCTTCTGAGTAAATATACTGTTTAAACACCAGGATGGAGAAGATCCATAGTCCTCTTCCCTCAGACATTTGTCCCCATTTTAAACTTTCCTCCAACACAAAGACTGATTTAAAGCCCAAACCTGTCCTGTGCTGCACGAGGTGCTGGTTTCAGACCAAGTGACTTCACTCAGGACTCCACTGTGAGTGTAAGGGGACAAACAACAGCCTGGTGCATCTGGGTCTCAATGTCCAAGTGAGTCATTGCCATTTGCAGAGGAAATCCAGTTATACAAAGTTTTCTGAGGGTTCATTATTCAGTGCAACATATTAATCAATGTAAATGGGATCAGTGCAGTCCTGGAGAGTGCTGTCGGGCACTTAAAGGTGACATTGAAGCACTGTACTTCTTGGCTGAGGATGTACAAACCAACCACTAACTGGTGGTGAGGAAAGCAGCAAGGAAAGTCAGCAGCAGCAGCTAAAAATGTCACAGAATTTAAGGACGTTTCCAAGGGTCAGGACAAAGACACTGACATTGAAGCACGTGGCTGCTATTACTGGCTTCATCATCCCTGAGAATTCAAAGTGAGGTATCCTCCTGTCACCAACAACACAGCCCTATTCTTGAAAACTAATCAAAAATCTGATTGGACATTTCTAGCTCCTCCTAAGATGGAAAAATGCCACTGAGAATGTGCCACTAAAAAAGAAATTAAAAAGACACATTTAGGGGGCTTTATCAGGGAACCAAATTCTGACATGTCTATTACTTACTAATAACACCTGCTCACACATAAATACAAAGATTTCCATATTTAGTAGCCATATCAGCACTACATTTTATGAAAAGAACAGATACAACGTCTTCACATTCACCCATATTTCCTATGACTTCATTTAAAGAAGATTTTCAAGGATATATTATTTACAGTTCCATTATTCACTTTTGTTTCTAGTTAAGCCTATTGTTGCAGAGGAAATATTGTGCCTAGAAAATACATAACCCCATAGTGTAACTCCACCACGTTGTCACTGCTGTGCTGTTGATCAGGCAAACCAAGCTCAGCTTCAAGAGGACTCAATCACAGGCACATGAAGATGAGGATGGTGAAGAAAAAAGATGAATAAAGGACTTGCCCTTGATGGGCAGAGTCTCCAGCTGCAGAGACTGACTTGTGGGTCCTCAGGAGAGGCCGACTGCAGGTATTGTTAGAGAATATTCAGGCCAGAGTGAGAGAGCTGTTTCTCAGAGAGCAGGCACTGCAGATGGTGGAAGAAAGCTGCAATATGTCAGACTTCACAAACTGCTCAGGCTCTGCTGCTGAAAATCATGGCAGGGACATGACTGAAGAGATGTTCACAGCTCTGTGCTCAGCCCAGTTGTCTTAGATGTGCCACCAGATGCTCCTGGCTAGCATCATTCTCAAGTCAAGGCCATTTAGCATGAGCCTTATTAATCCCCAGGACACAATAGGAAGATGGGCCCAGCAGCCACTGCAGCAGTGGCCAGAGCCACTGTCTAGCCACAGGTCCCAGTGACAGATAACATGTTTGGTCAGGAACAAGGGAGTTTGGACAAGAACTCTGCACTTTGCATCTTCTTATTTACACTGTGATGAAATCCATTCCACACACACAGGGGGGGGTGTTATGATTTTAATGAAATATTAGCTATGTTTTCACAGATTCTCTATTGGGCAGCTCCACTGACCACACAGGGAGCTGCCAGCTCTCTGTGCAGCTCCCCTGTCTGTGTGCACCCCAGATGCACCACTCTCACTTCTGCTGCCCAGACTAGTGATGTGGCTCTTCCATTCTTGCCCCCTCCCTGCTCAACAGATCATTATTCCAAATCCCTCTCTTTCTTCTTCTGACAGACAATTTGTGCTCGAGCATTCATGTGAACCTTTACATTAAGGATATATAAAAACAAAATACAAGCTCAGTTTATGATCTTGTGATTAAAGGAGATGATGTTTCAGACATCTACACTGCTGTAGTTGAAAATGCAGCCCAGAGTTTCAGCCAGAATGTGACTGTAAATTCAAGTGAAACCATTTTCTGTGCCTAGAACTTTTATTCTTTCAAATATATAAAGTTAAGGAAACACTAACCACAATAAAACTTCCATTGTGTACTTCACTCCAGAAATCTGAAGATTGGCTTGTCTCAGGGTAGCAGATAAAGAAGAAATTTCATAAAAGGTTGCTGCTATAATATATAACAAATGCAATGAAGGAGGTGTTTATACAGAATAAGAGAGTTGGGGGAAAGCTTTGCAGAGAGAGAAAGGACTTTTAATACACTTGCAAACAATGTTACACACGGACACAAAGAAACTTGTTGAAAGACTGTGGACATCAGTCTAATGTAATGCAATTACTTCTTACCCTGTGTGATTTTGTGAGTATTTTAAAGAGCCAGGTGTGAATCCAGCAGAAGGTTTGATGCTTTATTTTTGCTTATTTATTTTGCTGCAGTAGGAGGAATTACTATTAGTCTAATGAAATTGAAATAGTTACATCACAAAGAAGATGAGAGTTGAAGATCAAAGTGTGACTGAACCTTGCAGTGCCACTTGGGAGCAGGTTTACATGGGAGATTTGGATCAGCCAGATTCAGATAGCCTGGGCAATACCTTTAAAACTAGATCCTTGACCATGCTCTGATTGTAACCACTTAGCCACACGAGAGTCCTGTTGGGGAAGGAAGCAACAGGACTGCAGGAAGCTGGGAGTGTGATGTGGACATAGTGGGGGTGTGTTGCCTACACTTGGACCAGATTGTGAGAAATCTGCTTGGAAACATTGTCAACTTTGCTCACATCCTTTGTTTCTTGAAAGTCATCATTTGCAATACAAATCCCTGCACCCTTTTCCACACTACTGGGAAAGAGGAATAGGAAAATCCAGGCAAAGTCTCATCCTCCCCATGCAGTGATGCTTATTCAGAGCATTCTCTGGGTGCAGGAGAGCCCATATCACCCACACTCAAATGTTACCCACACTCAAATATCACCCATACACAAATGTCACCCACACTCAAATATTACTATAAGGAAAAAAAAAAAAATCCTATAGATATTGGTCCCTGTTTATGTCATCACTCTGTCTAGTACTCTGGACCTTATCCTCCTACCTACTTTGCATGTTGTGAGACCCCTTGATACCATACTTTGAAATTTGCTGTGATGAAACACTGTGTAAATGCAAATTATTACACTAACACTAGGTTTCAGAAGAGTTGTACTCCAAGAGCTCTAGTCTTACTGAATCCCAACATTCCAACATTCTTCCAGAAAATAGATGAAATTGTTCATGAAGTATTCTTGTGTTAAAGTTCAGAGGCTTGAAATCTAAGCAACTGGAATGATGATATATCCTCTTAATCTAACATGTATTTACCAAATCTATGCAAATCTCTATAAAGTCTGAGTTGTTTCCCCAAAGAAAAAGACTTAGCTGCTTTTTGACTGTACTAAATATTCAGCACCAACAGGGCAGCATGCAGGAGTAACCCTGTAATAATAAACCAGTATGCCCACATGAGAGGCAATGGAAAGAAAATAAAAGGCATTTTAGGTTTAAGCTAAGAATTTTTTGTAAGGAAAAGGAAGAAAAACACTCAATTTCCCCATAAAGAGGTCTACAAAGCTTCTCTTACATTTTACAGCCAAGCAGCCACTCTGTGACATTTTCCATTGTCCATTTGAGTTGTTTCCTAGCAAAAAATGACCCTTTGGAAACTTCAGTTCCCCTCCAAACATCCAGCAGGAGGGAAACTCCCACCTGCAAGGACACATCTCTCTGGAGATGATCAGCCCCAGCTCATGCAGGGCTGCAAGTCTGACTCAGAAGGAAATCTCCGAGTGCCAGAATGAGAGGCCAAGGAATGTTATCTGTGATCACAAAGGCTTTGCAGCAGTTCCTTCTGAGCATTTTGCAAAATCCACATGAATCAAATGTGGTGGAGTTCCATCCATCAGTCCTCTGCTAGAAACTACCTAGTTTCATGGCAAAACACAGCACAAGCAGAGTTCCAGTTCCAGGTTTCCTGCAGTGGGCTCCCTACTTGCTTGGAGAGTTCATGAACTTCTCCCAGCATCCTGGTCTGGGTCCCCAGTGAAAGCAGTCAAGCTTGGCTTGGACTTGCTAATGAGTGTGTACAGCATTGTGCTTAATGACAAAAATGAGCAGTGATGGATGGAGTGTAAAGGGAAAAAGAGAGGGGAAACTAGAGGGAATGTTTGTGTTTCCCAGCCGTGGCAAGTTGAAATGCCACGATAAGGACCGTGGCTCATTTTCCCAGTGCCTGGTATGGTAAACATCCTTCCTTCTCTGAGTAAGTGCAGGGCCTAAACTTTCTACCAACATTTTCTGCTCTTTTTAAAACTGAACTTCAACCATATAAACATTGGTGCCTATGTGCAGGGTCGAAATGAATAACATAGCTGTTTTGTTTAAACAGACCATGCTGAATCTTTAAACCTTTTTAGGTGGCATGAGCAGTGGGCTCAGGAATGTGACTGTTTGGACAGTGTAAGACCTTTGTTGTTGTTGGGGAAACTCTGGCTGGATGCCTCTATCCATCTAAATAACTGAAATAAAAGTGCATTGAAATGAGAAACACATGCAGTCTCCAGACTTGTAGTTCCACTCTGGAGGATAAATAGGAACTTTTCATCTCTCTCTGAACTGTTCAGGCACACGGTGCCATGGGGCTCATTACCCAAACGATAGGTTCCCCTGAACCTTCCAAGGAAAAGGAAATGGGGTTCCTGCCTCCAATAAAAACACTGTGCTTCCAAATCCTAGCCAAGAACATTCATTCTTTATGTACCTCTCTTTTCCTGAGCACCACCAGTCCAGAAGGCCACCAACACGTGTCAGTTCTGGGGGTGTTCCCTGAAAAGGAAGGGCCTGTTGATGCACTTTAGCACATAGTTGTTGCACAGCCAGGCATCGACTTATTGCAAATTATATTTTATACTTCTTGTTTTATCAAATGAAAATGAAATTGAGAAGGGATATAAGCCTGCGTGTGAAATAAATTACTGGGATAAAAAGGGAGCCTGATTCACTTTATAAGCTATTAATAACTGGCTTTTGCAAATATCATTAGTAGGTAAACTCCTATTATAATGCTTTCTGCAGTCTTATAAATTGCCATGTAAATGTATTAAGATAAGCCTTAAATTCCAAGTCTTCCACGTACCCATTTAAAAACATAACTGTGGGCTGCCCCGAGAGAGTGAAGTGTTGTTCTTGGATGCTTCATTGACATGCTTTTTGCATCATTTATGGAATCTCAGGGAGCATAATGTTTGGAGCAAAGGCCCTCAGTGCAAATCTTTCCACCACAGGTACATCTCCCATCACCCAGGGCCAGTGCCTTCTTCCCAGGGCAGGAGATGGACTCAATCCTTCAGCTGTGTTGAAGGGGACAAAGAGAGCATGTTGCAAGGAAAAGGTTTTCTTTACACTCCCTGCTCAGCTTTTTGTTCCTTCATGGAAGTCTTTGTAATACTCATGATTTACCAAGGTTACAAACTACTCTTGGCTTGGCTTTTTGGTGCCAGAATGAAGCTTCTTCCCATGTCAGCTGCAGAGGTGATGCTTTAACTCTACTCTTGGATTCAGAAGTTTGTAGAGAAAATGAGTAGAAAAAGTAGAGTTATCATAGTGGTCCAGTGTCACTCTGTTCATGGATATTAACATCTTTCACTTACACTTAAACACATTTATTTTCTGGCCTTAAGTGTGCGTAGAAATATTTAAACTGTAAGGCTTCTTATGAAACCTCAAGAAGCAGGTAGCTTATTTTGGTAATAAACATAAATGCCTGGAGGTGGGTGGCAAGATATTCTCAGATGACAAGTTATTCTGAATGTCAGGTTCTCAGAAAAGTTAAACTTTTCTTTAAAACCTGTGGAACTCTTAGTGATTTCATGTGGAGATGCAGTGCAGAGAAAGAAAATCAGTGCTAATTTATTCTGCTTCCCTTAGTTTTCATTAGATACCTATTTTTCAGGACAATGTCCCTACACATCTTTTCCAAACCTCACGTTCCCTACAAAATCCTTGGGAAAATGAGTATAACTGCAGTATTAATACAAAAATGATCATTTTAAGGTATTATTTCTCAATTGCAATGTTTATGAAAATATTTACAAATGTTTGAGTATTTGAGTATTTTTATAGTCCTACAGTTATTTGGTATTTTACCCATATTAAGAATCTCAAAACCCCTTTTTGAAATACAAAGTATTGTATTTCATGTCAACAAGTGGCTAATCTAGTTTCATCATTGAAGCTGATCTTTATGCCAGATTCTGAAGCTTCTTAAAACATTCCAGATTCAGGAACACGTGCACCAATGACAACTGCAATATATGACATTTTTCAAAACACACAGAGAGGAGAATCAGGTCAGCTTTGCTCCTGGCAGCAATCTGGAAATGCTGTAAGAGCCAGAGCCCCTCTGAGACCTCCCCACATAAGCTATGCAAGAACATCCTTTGCTAAAGTTTTTCAACAAGTCCACCTACAAACCAGCCCTTGTCTCTGAGCATGAAATGCAGATGCCAAGGAAAAGCAAAGTAACAGAGAAAATGTCTGAAGCTCAAAAGAGTTTTAAAGATTCATGTTTTGAAGATCCCAGTCTGTCTTATAAATCCCAGTCAGTTCTGCTGGTCTAGTAAGCAGCTCAAGAAATGAAGTCTTCCAATACCCAAATTCAGCTCTGATGTTCACTTTCCCTATGGACTTGGACACGACAAGGAAGGTTAAATTCAGTCATGACATAACATATAGAACTGTGTGGCTCCCACACCAGATTAACTGAATATCAGGCTTTCTTCTGGATTACCTGACACTATATTATATTGTATGATATGCACAGTCACACACTTCCTTCCCTAAAACAAAAGGGAGCAACCTGATATTAAAAATAGGCAACTGAGGCTGCAGAGCTGACTAGCACCACTCTGACAGTTTTCTTAAGAAGAATTTATTAATTAAGCAGCAAATAAGAAACCCCACATTTCCTGTGTGCAGGTCTTACTTTCAGCTCAGCATCCTTCCTCCCTCCTTGGCTTTACAAGATGCCTTGCTCCTCCAAAATTCAGGCTCCAGTTCTTAACTCCTGATTTTCTTAAATGTAAATCTGAGGTATAAATATTATGCTCACAAGCACCAAAACAATGGTGATGAGGAACAAAGAGACATGTTCACTCATTCATCCAAAAGCTGCAAGGATAACATTGAATGTGAGTTCTATGGGATAAATGGTTCCTAACATCAAAAGTTATTTCAGACAAAATGACTGATTCATTCCCAGGGAGAGGGAATGATCTGGGATGTTTGAGCACATCAGGCAGAGTGAATTATAGTACATAAACACTGTTGTAGTTTCAGATAAAAGCATGGAGTCCCCAAAACAGACTAGAAAATCAGCGTTTGAGTCCTGAAGACCAGAGTAAGCTGAGTAGATTCCTGAGGGAAAAACTACCTGGCTTCACCAAATTATGATGAGCTTCCTCTCCTTTGGCTATGTGGAAGTGCCAGCCAGACTTTTAGCACAATGCAACCTCCTGCACCTCTAGCTTCTTTTACTAGATATGTTAGTTCCAAAACAACCAGGACACGAAGGTGATGAAGGAATTCTCTGTGTTTATTACTGGTGCAGATAAGATTTACATCTGACATCCCAGAATAATGACAGCTACACTAGCAACTAAGATATTCTTGTTTCAGAACTGAGCAACTTTTAAAATCCCCTTTTAAGCTTTGCAGCCACAAAAGACTCTTAATAATTGATTATAATTGATTTTAACCTTGTCCTAACCTGGGCAAAATGGCAAAGCCAATCACTTTTGTCCAGATGGGATATGAGAAAAGAGCCCCCAATACACATCTTTAAAAGCTCCAGACATGAGCAGAAGATAAAATATTTAGTCTGCAGAAGCCTTGACCTCCCAATTCCAGCCAGTTTTGAACTTGAATTGATTTCCGACAAGGCATCTGGGAGATGATTACAACAAAATGCACTAAAGCTGGGCAGCCTTTATTTTAACATCCCAGCAGCTTAACCTGTTAATAACAGCAATTGTTTTAGATACAATACCAATTTCTGTAACAGGCACTAGAAATGGATAACAGCAGCACAGCCAGGGTGGCACTGCTCGCTGTCGGAGCACAGCCACTCACAAGCCTCTCGTGCAGGTTGTCTCAGTGCCTCCACTACAAACTCCTCTTCTCAGGGTTTAAAAATCAGCTGCAGAAATAAAAAGCCGGGGCTGAGAGGTGGCAGATGTGGTCCTGTCTTGGGCAAAATGCCACCTGAAGCCAAAGGGAGTCTTCCCTGAGTAAGGGTAAGCACAGGCAGAACTTGTTCATCAGGCAAAGCATTTATTATGGAATAAGAGATAAAAATACTACAGAGCCACCTATTTCTTAAAGACTAGCTATGATGTTACTCAAAGGATGAAAAAGGCTTTGCAAGTAACCATGTTCCAAACAAGGATATCCCAGAGATACTTCAACTTCTGCATAATCCTGGAGATATTCTAATGCTTTGGAAGAAGAAGCCAGGTTTGTGGATCACCTATGGACAGAGACTTGCTGACCTTATTTATGCAATGGAATTAATTTCATGAATGAATCCAATAGAATATGGCCTTACGTTGCCCTAATGTTAAAGACAGACATCATGAACCCAAAAATCACACAGGAATCTAAAAATAAAAAGACCTAACACCACATCATCCCACTTCTTTCCACAGCATAGTCAGGATCTCCTTCTCCTACTGTAAATATTTTATATACTAATACACTTGTTTATGCTAAACTCATAACAAACTCTGAAACTCGGACTGTAATTTACAGGCTGTATTTTTGCTGCCCATAAAGGAAGGTATCACAGTCTGGGCATGGAACACAACACAGAAATATTTATAAACTGACAAAAATGAAATTATGAGACCACAAATTAAATTGGCAACATAGCAGGCAGATAGCAGAGCTTATACCTGCTCTTTCATTTCTTCCCATACCATTAGCTTGGAATCAGGCAATCTGCTCCTTCAACTCTTGTGTTTTTCTTCAGCACTTTTTAGGGTTTTAAATTAATAGGATATTAAGGAAAAAACAACTTTTACAAAGTTATTGTTCTTTGAAGAATTTTGAAGAAGGCAAATGTCAGAGACATTAGTGCTGTGTTTCTTCTCTGAGAGTCTTGAAACAAAACCAAAATGCACTTTATTATAAAGCCTGTCTAATCCAATCAAAAATAATAAAGTGGTGGCACAAACTGTTGTATAGTTGGGTGGATTTTTTTTGCAATAGTAATCACTATTGAAATATTCCTTATTTTAATATGCAGATATTTCTTTAAGCCTAGACATCTTAAGCTCAGATATTGTATTCCATGCAGCACATGAATTCCTGAGCATGTTTTTTGACTTCATCCCTTTTCCATTAGGGTTTGAGGATAAACAAGTGTGTAAATGAAAAACAATTCTGCATTTATTACTAAAACAATATTGAGATTTTCACAAGTAACCCTTAGACAATTACAGCTGTTGGTACCATATTTTCACCATGGAAACTTTTGTTTTACTTAACAATTGAAATTACAATCAGATGTGCTCATCCCTTGTTGAAGTAATGAACAATGGTACATCTGAGAGAGAAATTCAAAGTACATCATTTATCTTATCCTATTTTCAATTAGGGCGAATAAAGTGTAAGATGGTTCCAAACTACACCACACTAACAGGGTAAGTAAATTTATTACCACTAGAGTGCTAATCTTAGCAGATGGTAAAAACCAATATTTTTAGCATGAAATATGCTAAAGCAATAAATCTAAACAAGGTAGATGTTATCAACTAATATCTCCCTGGTGTGAGGTAAAACTCCTGCATGACAACTCAGCATTCCTAGAAACTCTGGGTGAATGTTGTAAGATATAAGTCTCTCTATAGGATGAAAAATAACAGAAATTAGCAGAAAAAGCCTTCAATGTGCAGTTTAATATAGCATACCTAGTAGAGGAAAGAGGGGCAGAATTTTGCTTAGCAAGATTTTTTTCCTCTAGACAACTCATCATTTTCTTACAGGAAATTTTTCATTGACTCTGGAAAAACCACAAATGCAGTAATTCTCTCCTGCTTTGAAAAAAAAAATCACTACCTATTTTTTTAAATAGAAAATAAAAAGACAATAAAATAATCTTAAGAAAACAGGTGAAACTTGATGGGAAAAGGATACAAAGAGAGCCATTCACTTGCCAATCTATAAGAAGAACAAAAAAAATGTAACAACAAACAACAGTAGAATGAAAAACATTTTCTATTGTTATTAATAGCACACGACAAAACACTTGAAATTCAGAACTTAGAGTCCTGTATCTTTGTAGCAGAGAGGACACTAAAAATACAGGGAGAAAAAAATGCTTGGGAAACTTAGGAAACTTTTTATTGAGATAGTCACGCTGTTAGGCAACATATTATAATCAAATCAGTTCATTAAATGATGACAAAATTAAAATTAGTAAGCCTTTGCCTCAATAACAATGCCTTTTCTTTTTTAAAACTCACACTGGTGTCCACCTTTGTGGTGGATTGTGAAAATAAATTACAGGTTCCAAATTATAATTAAGGATAAGAAGTCAGGATTTTGGCCAAAGCCTTTGCCTGAAGCCATGAAACAGCATCAAGCTTCTGTTTCAAAACAGGAAAGGCAAAATAAATAAAATTTAAGTCTGGTTTTATAATGTATTTAATGTATTTGAATGTGCACTTCAATTTTCTTGGAAGTATAACCAAAGGAACAAAGGAAATGAGGAGTTTGTGTCAGGAGCTCTGGAAGGGACTTGTGAGTCTCTGGCCAGTGAATGGGCATCATTAGGGAAATAAAAGGAGGGCAAAGACAGGCTGGGGGAAAATGAAGCCAAAAGATCCTATGTTCCAGTGCTCCACTGAACCCATTCCTGGTGGTGTGGAATTGTGTCAGGAGATAAAATAATGGTGGGAAGGAGTCTGGATTATTACAGATACTACAAACATCTAAATACAAGACCAAAGTTGAATGTCCCTCGTGTCACCTTTGCATTTGATCTCACAGTGACAGGGCAGTCAAAGAGCAGATGACAATGCTACTAGGCACAAATTCATATGTACAGGGGAAAAATTATGGTGTTGAACCCACTGCAGAGTCTGTGGAAATCACTATGTCAGTATTCATGTCCATCATAGAATAAAACTGCAATCGGCATCATGATACTAAATAAACCCACCGTGCACCCACAATTTGAGCATTACCTGCAGTCTACAGTCATCCCCCCACACCAGGAGAACATAAAAGAAACAGAAAAGATAAAAGGAGGATGACAAGAATAATCAGGGAGTGACAGCTCAGTTTTTCCTCCCAGAAGAACAAAGAGGTGTGCATGGAAATAACTAAGCAGGAGAGAGCCACAGCAGAGGTGTGCACTGTCCCCTGCACCCGTGGAGCTCCTTCCTGCAGCAAGGCCACAAGTTTAAATGGGCTCAGGGACTGCAGACAAATCCACAACACCCATGTCAAGAAACCTTTAACATAAATCACTAGAAACTGGGACAGATGACTCTACTTTTTTTATTTGCTTTTTAACTAAGCATCTGCACGAGGCAGTGGCAGTTTACACTGATGACCAGAGTAACCAACCTTTGGGCTCAGCAGCACAGTTGTCCCTACATCCCTTATCTTGATGGCTGGCTGGTAAGACAGACTAAAGAGTTACTGCAGCTACTTCAGGACAGCATAAAATAAAATAATAATAATAATAAAAAAATAATTAAAAAACAACAACAACAACAACAACAAGAAAAAAAAAGGCAAACAAAAAAAAACAGTTCAGAAAGATGTTTAATAAAGTGAAGTTTGCAGAAGAATGATTGCAGTCTGGGGCAAAAAGGGACATACACTTGCCCAAAGCTATGTTCATCTCTAATAATGCTAAGTGATGAAGAACATGTGAAATATGCTGTTCACATTAACAAAAGCACTTCAGCAATTAACTTCTTGGCTCTTACAGCAGAATTGGCCTCCTCCATATCTTTTTATTTGTCTACTTCTCACACGAGAAATGTCTTTAAAAATGCATTACCTGGTTTTATGCATTTCCATACCTTGGGAAAAGAAATTTCTTCCCCTTAGGAATCATGCAATTTTTTTTTTGTTCTTCAGTCCACCATTTCTAAGCATCAGGTGAAAAGTATTTAAAAAATAAAAGAACTGATCATAAACTACCAAGCAGGACATGTGTGGCTCCCAAGTATCTCATCAGATTCAGCTCGCTGGGTAATGAACTGGAACTGATGATCAGCTTATTGGCCACAATTAGAACAAAGAACAACAGGAAGGAAGGAACCTCATATATTGAAAACAGGATCAAATTTATACATTGCAGGCTAGAGGATTAGCCAGAACTACTCCACTACCCAATCTTCCAAAGGGAAGACTGTCCAAATTGAAATTATTATATTACCCAAAACTTTGTTTGAATCTTCAGTTTCAAATCACTTGGTTGCTTGGCTCAGCTTTTTTTTTTTTTTTTTTAAATACACCAGAGCAGAAGTAAAAATGTATATTTGTTTCAACAAAAGCTAAAAAGCTTAGTTCTGTGGTTTTCACTCAACAGCAGGGACTGTCAAAAGGAGACCTATCTGCATGAAGGCTACAAGATGAGGCCCACAGAATTTAAATCACTTCCTTATCTAATAAAATATAAAAACTTATCGTAAAATTGTGGCTATAAAAATCATAGAATTAATCTATATTGTGTCTTTACAGTTTTGCTTCAATAATAGAAGTAAAATAGATTAAGCTTTTAAAAGCAGTAATTTTGTTGCTCTAAGATTGGGCTCTTGCATTTTTATGCCTCGGTGAAGAATTTCCTTAATTTGCTGAGTTCAGGTATGCCTTAGTCTCATTGGCTGACTGTACAAAGGCAGAATTAATTCAGGGAGGTTTTTTAATAAGCCTCAGAAACTTTTTTTACAAACCTTACAGATTAAACATGAGTCCACAAAGTTTGGCTCAGGATCCCACCTCTGCCAGCATGTGCTGGAGAGCACGGAACAGGTTCAAAGCTGGAGCCTTGCACTGAAAGGGCCACAGAGAACTTGTGCAGGCTGCAGCGTTGCCACGAGATGGGGGTTCTGCACAGCCTAGAAAAGTAAAGCAAGATGCCTCTATATAATTCATGAAAAGGATTTATAACCTGTATAAACATGGATCATAAACCCATTGGCAGGTAGACAGGAGCTGTTCCAGAAAGCTGCTTACTTCATATGTCAGAAGTCTGAATTCTGAGTGAATGCAGAGTGACAAAGATCCACTCCTGCTCCTCAGGACACAGAATACTGTGCTTTGGGAATGTAGCAGCTTTTCTTAGCAGAGACTTGATTTTTGATCCTTTTCAAGGCTTGGATTCATGTTCAAGGACAGGGCACTCAAGTAATCTTATGAATGCACTTTGTGCTAAATGTCCGGATGAAAGATTTTAATAAAAAAAGAAGCTTACAGCATCTGGCCACTCTGCTTCCATTCAGCCCAGCACTGAAGGACTTAAATGGAGATATATACGGAGGGGTCACCACCCAAAGTGTAATATGCATGGCAGGGAAGCTTTCAATCACCTGTCATATGGAGTCAAGTTGCTATAAATCTTAGGAACCAGATGGTTTTTTCTTCGCTATGTTTTTATGAGAAACAGGTTACTGATAATAACTGCTCTGACACTTCGACCTACTTCCTACTGAATTTTGCATTAGTATTTTACTATACATACACTGTGGAGATAAAATTTTACTCTCAGAGCTGTGTGATGGATCTGAGCTTCAGTATGGTTTTGTGCTTAGGTGCAGAGATCTTACACTGCTGTCGAGGCGAGCTCAACACCTGGGTGTGAGCACAGCACCAGCAGTGAGACCCACCTAGAGAACAAGGGCTGTGATTCAAAATTCCCTGCAACACACTCAGCTGCTGGCAAATCCTTCAGGCTCCAGATTTCACTCTCAGTTCTTTCCTGTACATTTTTCCCTATTGCAGAAGCTCTTACGATGCAAGCCTGCTAAGGCAGGACATGGTCGAGCCAGATTCCTCCAGTCACCAGAAGGACAACGTGCAGATGACAAGCACAAAAAAGCAATGCTGTCATTGTACAGGTGGTTAGTTTTCTCTGTTTCAGAGCAAGGAGTTAGCTGCATTTTTTCATCTCTCAACCCAGACTTTAGGAGATGCTCAGGAGTTCAGAACCATGCCTGCTTGCTGGAGTATATCCCTGCTGCCCAGAAGTGCAATTCCCATTCAGTGAGCCCAGTAGCTACCTCATATGTGAAATAAATTCATAAATGGGTGTGGTAGTAGAGATTAATCTTGCTAGCAAGAGGTCCTCAGTGCAAATCAGTGGGCAGCTTTATGCAGGGAGAACATCTGTGTTGTGTGCTTAAGTTTGGGGGGTTTAAAGCGTTGACTACAGAGAAACAACAAATCACAAGAAAACACAAGCACAGTTGTTCTAATGTCATTTTGAAAAATATTTCTGCTGTTTCAGAGGAGAAAATGTTGAGGGAAGCCATGTCATCACTGCTACTTGTGTTATTTAACCAATCTATTCTTTCTAATAAAGAACCAGAAGAAATAAAAAACCATTGATCCTTATTTATTGACTTCCTAGTGAGTATAGTTAAAGTTGACACAAATCAATCACAATAAAGTTAAAAGGATAATATAGCATAATACGACCCAAGATTGTACTGCAAGTTTAATTACTGAAACTCAAAAGTTTTAGCATACATAGAGCAGTTAAGAGTATTCAGATGCACACTGTGAGAACACGAGAGATTCAGAAAGAGCTGCATGCTTCTAGAGAGGTTCCTACACAGAAAGGAGCTCTGCCATGTAGGACTTTCAGTAATATTTAAAGATTTTACCAGTTTGGGATGTTTTGATGTTTTTTTTTTTAACCTCTGAGTATTTGGCATTAGAGCTCTAAGTAGTGCAGCAGGCAAAGGTCTTTAGCAACTAAGAAAAAGATGCACAGAAACATTACATCATACTGAAACATCAACACCCTTTTCTCCCTCAAACAACACGACACATCTGCACCCCGTGGGCACTCAGCTGGACACGTGGCTCAAAAAGAACAGTTCTGTGAGAACTATAGGATTTATCATTTCCTTGTGTCACTGCACTTTGTAATTTCCAAAAATATACACTCAGTCTTTTAGTTTTCTGTTGTTCAAGGTGATTTACACAAAGCAGTGGATTGCTTTTGAAAGGTCATCTCCACCCTTTTGCCCTGTTCCACAGTTTATACACTCGTAGTGATCTAAGAGGAGAAGAATAGGGAAATTCTTGGTGTTTATAAACATTTTTAAATGTTTTCTCAGCCAAAGCAGATAGAAAGTATCGAAAGGTGAGGTGAAATAGGTCTCTTTCTAAAGGAATAAATTGCTCCTGGATTCCTTTTCTCTTGCATTTATTGCCATTAATTCAAAACTTTCCAGACATTCTGAAGGCAGTAAAATGGGCCAAAATATTCTTTGCTGTCAGAAGTAAATCTGTTTATAGTTTTGCTTATGAGGCACGTTTTCAGAGACTGTTGGCAAATGGCAAATACACGTGTCAATAAAGATCACTTCTGCCTTATGCTGTTTGAACATGGAAAATAAGAAGAAAGGAGTCTTTTGAGACAAGAGAGAGCCATATTAAAATCACAATTAACAAGACATATCAAGTGTCACCATTCCTCAGTCCTGTGACATTTACTGTCACTCTTATTACTTTAAACTTCTTAACAGTATGTGCCCTCTCAGTGAAGAAAGACCTGCTGCAGAAAATCATGCTGTGGGGTTAAGACTGGTGGGCTTAAGACTGGAGGATACAATGTTCTTCTAGTCAGTGAAATGGTGACAAAAGTCCCTGTCTTTTGAGATAGTTCAGAAACTTTTTTGTAAACTAATTCATAGAGATTTTCCAACCATATCCCTTTTACATGAAGCCTCAAAGGAAATAAAAACCACTCTAAAACTAGTTACTGCCTTCATCCTGATTCTTATCATAAATAAGCAGACAATTCCTTCTCTGCCCTAAAACAGAAAAGGGAAAAAAATATCACAAAACTAACCAATAACAAGAATCTGTCTTCTTGAGCATGCTGTGAAACTGCTCCCTGGTTTGCAGTGGCCTTCCTGTGGTAAGGTGCTCCAAGGCAGGAAGGAAAAGGGAGTGGAGGAGACCCAGTCTGCATGGACATGAACACCTTCCTCTTTAACAAAGATCCAGGAGACATCAGATGAAATTTGCCACTGTTTGATCAAAAAAAACCCAAAAACAAACCAAAAGGAGGTAGTTCGTGCAGTGTGTCAATAAGCTGCAGAACTCCTCATTGCAGAACTTTATGAATGCTGCTATTTAAATGGTTAAAAAAACAACTGTAGAGATTAATGGAAGAAAAATGTGACTAATAGAGCCATCAAGTTCACTCTGCTAAAAGAGAACTAACTGGCAGAGAATTCTGCAAGTGCCTCAAGCAGGTTTCTGGAGGCTGAGAGGGTGTGTTGGGGAAGGCCCATGATACACTAGCTCCATGCCACCTTTCCCTAGACACGTGCTGGTGGTGGTGGTTGGAAACAGGACACTGAAGTAGACAGACCCCCAGTAAAGCTGTTCCTAGAAATACATTTACATTTCAGGGCAGTCTTAGGTCAGGTAAGACTTTTTTTTTCCTTCAGAGATGAAGAAAATGCTCAAACCCAAAGAAGACAGTTTTCTAAAGCTCATTCTGCCTGCATGGCCACGGTCTTAATCCTTCCCTGGGAGTAAGCCAAATGTTGCACATCAGTGCAACACCACCACAGTGCTGCAACTTGGAGCTGAGATGGGAAGAGGAGAGATCAGCTCTTCCCTCTCCCCACTGTCCAAGCTCCACTGTATTCAAACCACTAAGGGGAGACATCTGTGCAGTCAGGGATACAGGTGAGCAATATTTCTTCCAGCATAATCCCTTCCCAGTGTTTTGTTGTGGGTTTCTTCCCCTCCCCCTAGACTCCTCAGGGTGGAAATGAAGGGGGCAATAGGGCTTAAAGTCGATTCATGTCATTTGGAAGAAGGACACATTTGGGGAGGGTGGAGGGAAATTATGCTGTGCAATTTCTTTTCAGCATTGTCTCCCCTGTTGCCTGGTGATGATGGCACCCTCCAGGGCACTCAATATCAACCCTTGCAGAAGGACTAAACTGACTCAAACATTGGAACAGAAATGAAAATAAAGGCAACCTTGCTTAAATCTCAAAATGGAAACCATAAAATTATATTAATTGGTTAATGTCATCAAAAACTAATTATCATAGCTATAATTTTCCTAGCCAGCCCTTTTTTTTTCCCCTTACTGATAAATAATAATTATCTGTTGGCTACAATAATGTGATAGTCACAAAAGCACAATCCATTAAAATTTAATTGTAATGCCTACAAGTAAAAGTTTATGCTTTTAGAGGATAGCATTAGGATTTGCTCTGTAAATATCTCCTCAAATGTCTGGGGTAAGGTAGCTCACCAGGCAGCATGATTGTGCTGCTGGTAGTCCTGGTATACTGCTGCAATGGCCTCAGGTCACCAAGGAGACAAGGTCTGAGGGCAGAGCTCCCACCACCAAGGACAGCTGGAAAACAGCCCACCTTTCAGGCACACCAGCCAAGGGTGCCCAAAGATCTTTCAGGTGCCATTTGTCCCAAGGAGTGGGCAGCAACCACAGCTGTCCCGGGAGCAGAAAAGGACTCAGATCCCCCACCACAAACTGGCTGTTCCTTTCTCTGGGAAAACAAATCCACCCCAGCGCCCCAAAGGAGCAGGGGTCAGCTCTCCCAATGCCAAGGCTGTGCTGCACTGGGAGGCCCCAGCAGTGCCCTCTGGGATGACATTTGCTGTTTCCCACTTCTGCCCCTGACAGAGACTCGTGTAAATGCCTCTCAAGCCTCGTGCACGGGCTCAGGGCAGCTCCCAGGCCTGTTGTCAGAACACAGGAGATGAAACACGAGATTCTTTTGCTACACACACATACAGAGTATGGTCCTTGACTCATTCACAACCCCTTATCTCTGGAAATACCACTGAGAATAACACTGGGAGTACCTTCCACTCTCCTACTGCTCAAAACCGACCACTGCCTAAGATAAACTGAAACTTTAGCTTTTTGCCATAATGCCAATGGACCTTTAAAATCTAAACAGCATTTGCAATTAGCTCAAGCTTCAGCAGCCAGTGGTGACATTAAAGACACGCTTGGCAAGAGCAAATGCTGAGTCACAGAAAACTGACAAAATAACATGGGCAGTTATCACCAAAATGCATTATTTATCACCGAAACCCATTGACGCCTGTGCTTCCAGAGGAACCCTCCTGTGATATTGAAGGCCAAAGTATCTTCTCTCCCTAACAACAGCGTTGTATCTTTGGCAACTCTAGCAGGAACTCAGAAAATCAATAAGCACTTCATGAGCAAGGGCTCGGTCTTCTTCTTTTACGAGGATTCTGTCAATGCAAGTGGCCATTACTGTACTTTAAAGGCATGATATAAAATTGCTTCAACAAGATAGAAGACACACGGTTTGAAAGAACCTGGTGAGAGTATTTTAGTCAAAGTTAAATAGTTTCATCACATAATTACTTCTCTTGGCACATCTCCAGCTGGATACAGGCGTGCAGGGTATGTGGTTCCTGTGATGGGGTGGGGAAATCCTGAGGGAGGGCTGTCGATTCCATCCAGGATGAGCTAAACAAGGTCAAACTGCTAAAATGGAGCCACCACCAAGCATCCAATACTATTGACAGTAACACAGTAGCAACAAAGTTGATGTCTTTTTTTTTTTCTTTTTCTTTTTCTTTTTTTTTTTTTAGCTAAGTGGTCTGAAAGTAGTTGTGGTTTTATAGCTGAAAAATATGTCATCCTGATTTGCAGGCTGGTAATTCATTTTCTAAGGACTGTTTAGAATTCAGTCAGGGGGAAAAGGAAGCTGCACTGGTTCCTATAACTGATTCACATTCTATGACAAAATTTAACTTTTGTATTTTATGGGATTTTATGAATTCCACTAAAACCATTAGCTGGTGGTTTCTTTGTGATTAAATTTAACCACTTATGCAATACTTTAAGCTGATGGCAGTCTCGCCTGTATTTATGTTTTCTTTTGTTTAAAATGCACGTATCTCAGAAAATTATCACATCACAGAGAAAAGGAAAAGATGCTTACGTTGATTCTCTGTGAATGAGAGAGAGCCCCTGTGAGTACCAAAACAATCTCCTAAAAATAGAAGGGTTAAAATACTTGGTGTGGAAAGGGCCACCCACAGCACAGAAGACGTTTAACATTTCTTTTCCTGAAAAGACTTTTAAAGTGCTGAACACCTTAGTCCCCTGACTCAGTACCACTCCCAGGTTCATCTGCACTGTACACATGCCAGTTCACTGCCAAGTTCTTCTCTTTAAGAGTGCTCCCTTTGGTCAAAACCTTCCAAGTTTGGGTTATAGCTCAGTGTAGGACCACTGCCATTAGAGAGATAAGGTGAGCAGAGACTCCTTTGGCCTTTTGGAGCCTAAGGAGCCCTCAGAGCTATCTCAACAGGCTTTGCAGCATCAATTCACATGGCCTCCCTTTATGCCCCCAAACATGGAACAGCTATCTTCAGGGTCAGGCTATAAAAATGCTTATAGTGGCTCAGGACACATTATTTCCTACTGTTTTACCTGAGCCTACTGGCTGCAGCCATGCTGCACAGCCCCAGGGGGTCAGATGTTATGGAATGTGGCCGTGAACAGTCTGCAAGAAAAAAAACCCCATTGGTGGGGACATAAGTCACTTTGTACCACTTGGTCTGGGAATTGGAGAACAGTCCTTGATCCTAAGTGAACTGAAACGATTGATATGTTGTATCTAGGGAACAAAGCCTCTACTTGTATACACATGGGCAGATAATGCAGGCATACTACACAGAGATGAGTTTCCCCATATTAAATTGCATTTATGAAGCTGCTTTGATGGTTCCACTTGTCCTGTAATCTAGTTCAGTTGGCTTTTTTCCCAACTTCACGCAAACAAACTGCATCAAACAGTTTCTTGCTTTTTTTATTCCATAATTAGGTGGTCTGAGGTTTTAGACAAGAAATATTTAGTTCTGGAACAACGACAGAAGTAAAAATGAATACTGTATCACCCAGCAAAGCCAGACATAGGGTTTCTGACCTCCATAAAAACCCTTTCCCTCTATTTCCAGTGAGACACTTTCATATATATCTCTGCAAGCTATGTCAAGGTCTCTCAGAAATTTTTCTGATACATTCATTATAAGTTCTGTATCTCTCTCTCTCTCTCTGAGGCTAGTCAGACCCTTTGGACTGAGGAGTTAAAGGTTCAGGAATATGATAAACAGATTGATAACACTTCTAAAAATAATTTCTCGATCTGAAATATTCCCCCTAAAACATGAACTGCTCAGGTATGATCTATTGAACAAATCATGGCACTCCTTCTGGAGGCTGTGATTTCCCAGCTCCACACTAACAAGCCTCTTACAGCACACCACAGGGCCCAGGACTGCAGCAGAGGGACCAGGACAGTTAACTGAGACTTTCAGAGTCAGAGTCCATGTTAAATATCATATCACAAATCCTGTAAGGTGATGATGTGTTCTTGGAGTCTGTCAGTTTATAAAACTGTAAGTTATATCTATTTGACTTGCAACCTTTTCTTAGGGACTCCCAAACTATTTATTTCTTTTAACAAATTTACTGATTTATATTTTTTTTGTGGTTTCTGTTACTTGATGGCTATAAGACCTCTGGGTTTCCTCTTGATTTCTGTAATGTCTTTAGCAAAAGGCATTTCAGTTGCTGGTATGGATCAAGAATATCACATGTGAGCTCTGTCTTGTTGCATTTCCACAGTGAGAAAGTGTAAAGAAAATGCTCACTCACAGAACAAAAAGGAACAAAAGGAAAGCTGAGGATCAGTGCATCCCATGTCTACATCCTGCCTTGAGAGACAGAGAGAAGGAGAGGTGCTGCAAGAGCTCTGTGGAGCTGCCTTCTTCCTGAAGGCCAGGTTGTACAGCCTGGCTGATGGGGAAGCATTGCAAAGATTTGTGGATGTGGTGCTTAGGGCCATGGGTCTGTGGTGGACTTGGCAGTGTTAGGTTAACAGTTGGACTTGATATCTTAAAGGTATATATACACTATGTAGTTGATTTGGCTCACTAAAAAATCCCCAAGCAAAAAAAAAAAAAAAATCCAGGTATTTATTCTACTTCCCATTCATTTCAGGAGTTATTAACTCGTGTGCTTTTGTCCCCCTTCTCCTCACTTAACAATCCTTTACACTTCTGAATCCTTAGGTGGGAATTTAAGATCATACCTGAGCATCTAAAGTGCTGTTTCGCAGGCATTACAAGAGCATAACATGTTAAATAACTAGCCATTAATGTCAAAAAATCAAGCTTTACCATACATTTTTGGCATTAATTTTATAAGTGCCATAAAACAAGCTTTTTACTGGGTAGTTTTGGTATATAATTTCTTCCACAAGAAGAACAGTTTCTGTATAGTTAACACATGTGGCAGGGTAAGGAAGCATAAAAACAACATCACTGTAAAATTCATACTAAATGATGGAAATAATAACTAGAAGATGTGTAATTTGAGTAGCAGCCTGAAACAACAGGCAGAGAGTCAAGCAGTGCAAAACCAGCCCAACTGCAAAGGGAAGTGGTCAAACTCTAAGACCCGAGCAGACAAAAGAGGCGGCGCACGTTTTTTGTCTTTTTGGTTCTTTTTGGTCAGAAATACACACGCCACGAAGACCAGAAGGACCTGGAGGAATTCCTAGGACACAGATGAAGGAGATTTTACGGCTGTTGGTCTCGAAGGTCCGCAGCAGCTCCTGGAAAGGGGCTGAGCTAACTTGGGGAGGAGGCGCGAGCGAGCGATGCGCATCTGTGCATCCTCGAGCGGGACCCAGCCCTGTAATTTTCCAGGTAGAACAGCAGAGTGTTATTTAGCACAGGTGTCTCTGTAATTGTGGTACCCAGAGAAATCGGTGCTCAGTGGCCCACGGCGTCACCCTTCCGCCGCACAACGTGACAAGGAGGCTGCAATGCAGGAGGCTGAAGAGGAAGGGCTGGGGACAACCCGCGGCGCACAAAGCGCTTGGAGCTGCACGCTGGCTCGCCGCTGTGACAGAGATTTATTCAAGTGGTGCAGTTTCTGTTCAAAACCCAGTTTCCTCCAGCAGGCAAACAGATAATAAATTTAACACCTCCGCAATTTCGTACTCGTGTAACAGGAGCCATCTTAAAATGTTTCTGTTTCTTCAGAAGTAATTACGTTCCCCACATAAAAACGTGTCAGACCACTACAATCTTTCAGGCTTTTTTTGTTCCAAGTGGTGTAGTTTTAGGAACAATGAAACTCCTTTCTGAGGACAAATGATATGAATAAGTCAAACAGTAATTTTAAGAAGCGGTGTGAACATCAGGAGTATGAGGCAAGCCCACTGCATTCCAGTTCTCCTCTCAAAAATATGTGTACTCACAAAATCCCACAAAACTCCAAACTGAGAGGGAGTAAGAAACTTTATGTTCAAGGGAAGTAATACTTCTGCCATAAATCTACAGGTAGAAATCTCACAAAAAGAGGAAAATTAGTTTCCTCTTCCCCTGCAGGAGTTTCTTTTCCCTTCCCACCCCTCATATAGCTGCTTGAGAAAGACAAAATAAAATATTTAAAAGGATTGAAAAGAAGTAAATGTGCTCTTTAGGAGATCAACTTGCTCACATACACTTCAATAACTTGTGGTTGATTGACTAATGCTAAACTAAATCTGAACTAAGAAACCAGGTATGAACATCCTGGAGCAGGTCCAGTGAAGGGCCACTGGGATGGGAGGACTAGAGCATCTCTCCCATGAGAAGAGGTGAGGGAGGTGGGACTGTGTAGCCTGGAGAAAACAAAACTCAGGGGCAATCTCATCAGTGTGTATAAATACCTGATGGGAGGGAGTAAAGAAGATGCAGCCAGGATCTTCTCAGGGGTGCCCAGTGATGGGACAAGAGGTAGTGGGCAGAAACTGAAATACAGGAAATTCTGTATAAATGTAAGAAAAGACTTTTTTACCATAAGAACAGTTGGACCAGGTTTCCCAGAGAGGTTGTAGAGTCTCCATCCTTGGAGATACTCCAAAGACAAGTGGAACAGGCCCTGGGCAGCCTGCTCCAGGTGACCCAGCTCTGAGCAGAGGGTTGGACTTGACCATCCCGAGGTGTCCTCCTGTTGTAAAACTATCCTGGAAAATGTGTCAGTTAGACCCACTCAGGCTTGGCCTCTATCTTTCAGCAAAGAGTTTTTGTTGCTCATGACCCAAAGAAACTGTGCCTTGATCTGCTAAGCTGAACACATCTGTACAGCTGCAGTGTGCATGCACACGACTGTGGCCTTGGAAATCCATGGAAGTTACTTGGTCTCTGAGCAACTATGTGCCAGTCCAGTACACTTGTCTAGAAAAAATTAGAACTGTGCCCTGAAAAGTCCCTTTGGGAGCTCCCATTGAACTATGGGAAGATGGGTCAGAAACCTGCAGAGGCCATCTATTTCCAGCATGAGTCCCCAAGTGAGGAGGAGCCCAGAGGACCTACTGAAGATCTGGGGTTATCACTACTTGGTCTTTCTGAAATGAGGACAGGCAGAAACATCAATCACCCCAAAAGCTAAAAAAAAATCAAAAAAAAGCTCTTTCCTGAAAATCTAGAAAGCCACCAATTTAAAACCTAATGACAGCTTTAATCTTTCATATTAGTTCTGATTCTAAACTATGGTTGTTAGGGCTACATCCAAATATTAGTGCCTTTAAACCCATGTTGAACACATGGCTGGAAATCCAATCTAATTGCCATCTTCATGAAGCGCACCTTCAGCTAGAAAAACACTCAAACAAGAGACTATAAATACCAGCAGGGAGCATCCTCTGGGTTTAAAGGCAAGAGGAGACACACACAAACACCTTTAATGCCAAACACACAAAAAGAAATGTCCCAAAACCTCAGTAGCTTTTAAACTCACAGAAAATGAGAAGGGAAAACCAAAGTGGATCTGTTTAGTTTGAAAGTGTGCAATGTAGGCAAACACACCGTTTATTGTGCCTTAAAACAGCACAGTCTTTGAAAAGGTTTTTAGTGCATTTTTTTCTTAAAAAAAAAAAACTAACATGCTTGCTCTGTATGCTCTCATCCTCTCAGATTTCTGAATAATTCTCCTCCATCAGCAATTGGACCCTGCCACGCAGATCAATTAAGAAACAACACTATCATTAGAAAACCCCACGCAGAAGAGCAACGTGGGGGTTAGCAGCAAGTGTGTAATTGTGCCAGCCTCAGAGCTGCCTGAAAGGCAACCACAGGGAAGCTGACCGTGCAGTTCTTCTTAAAGGCAACAAAATTATCCCAAATTCTCTTAAAATGAAGAACTAACTGTTCAGTTTACAAATGAGAGTTATTAAGACACTTTTTCAAAATCAATAATTCAGATTTTTTCAGGGTTTCCTTTTAGCTTTCCCCCATCCCCCTAAATACCTTTTTTTTTCCCCCTCCCAGCTGTATAAATAGTCTTAGAGAGTGTGGCCTGAATGAATGCACCGTTCAGAAAACAACATAATTACAGCCATTTCCAGCAAACTGGGTGCCAAAAAAGTTACAAATTAATTGAAGGTTAGCACTGAAAATTAAATCCTAGTCAGCTTGAAGTCATTTTTTAGGCTAGTTTATATAAAATTAAATAGGAAGTTCAGTCTTCCAGTGTTCCATCGGCTTAGTGGAGAGATTTTTAAGGTTCAGCTGAACAAGTGGTTTACACTGTTCTGTCATGTGAAAACCCTGCATTTCTCCCTGCAGGCATTTCTTCTTCCCAGGTTCTCCAAATAGAGAGACTAACAAAACTTCTGGGTATTCTTCCCAGGTCCTCCTGGCCATGGACTCTCTCCAGAAGAGAGAAGAACCTAGCCAGGCTGACATTAGTCAGCATTAATTCACTTTACACCTTCACTCTCACAGCCATCCCCCTCTTTTGGGCCCTTTTTGTTGCTCTGTTAGCTCTTTTAGATGTATCTCCAAAATGTATCAGCTAAAATTATTTTTACTTCTAGTGTAGAAAAAGCAAGGGAGCAGAAAGTATGACTTCAGGATACACAGTTTTAGGATTTTCAGATCTTTCCATGGAGTCCAAACAGACAAAGCAAAAAAAAAAAGGCAAGAAGGAAAGATAGAAGATACCAGCATCAAGAACCCAAATGAAATGACCATGCTCAAGTCAGGAAGTCCTGCAAAAACCACAACAGTGTTCAGAAAACCTCTTCCATGCATCCAGCTTGGAAGCAGTTATGGAGATGTTAGCCTGCTTGTTTCTTTGATCATCCCTTTGTGGAAGCACAGTCTCTGGAATCAGGTGGATTTTCAGGCTGTAGGCATCCAGCAGAGACAGGCTGACATTTTACATTTTAAATCAATTCCCAGAGTTATCCAGAAATGTATTCTTGCTTTACATGAAATCCCAAAAGCTTTTTCTCTTTGCTTGAAAGCACTGCCCACACGTGTCTTGGTTTGTACACTCTCCATGTTAGGCAAACCACTCACACAGGATCTCAGCAATTAAACTTGCATTTCAGTCTTTTGCCTGAAAGGGATACAAACATGCCCATGTTAAGAGGGAAAATCCAGGAGGCTTTCCAGCATATAGAAATCAAGCTTTTGGTCCAAGGAGGATGATCCTCTGTTCAGCTCCCTTCTTCTCTCCTGAATCAAAGGATCTCCCTGAGGAGGCATCTACTGCTAGCTAGATTTTCCACTCCCTTTGGGAACCTGCTAAGCCCTCCTCATCCTAAATGAATTTCAACTTTCATCTCCCAGGAAAGTGCTGTTACCACCAAGTTGGGCAGAGACAACCACTATCTTCCCTCCTATTTGGCAACTAGGTAACAGAAAAGTGAAAAAAAGTCTCCTGAAAGAAAACTTTGCCAAAGAGACCAAAAAGACAGTTACCAAGAGGTTGAGGCATCCCCATGAGGAGGAAGAAGCCAGGGTCTGGGGGTCTGCTTTGTGGGCTTTTTATTCTTGGCTATCAACTGCCTAGTATTAAAGCCCAAAGAGCAGAGAGCAGAGGATCCCCCCCTCCCTTGCTCCCAGCCCAGTGCCCAAACCACCTTTAAAATATGCCAGGTCCTGCTTTGGCACCCAGCTGGCACTGCTGAAGCCACCAACAGGACATTACAATGATAAGAATCTCATCATCAAAGCTGACAAGGAAGGCAAAAAAAAAATTTTTTAAAATAATATTTGTTTCCTCAGTGACTGTTACTCAAATATTCAACTGAGATATTTTTTGTTGAGCAAAATCAGCTTTTGTAGGCATTTAGAGAATGAATTGGGGGAGCTTCAGGTCAAGGGGCTGTTGCACAGAGAGCCTGAATTTTGAAAACATTCCTGGCAAGTATTTTCCAACATGTTCTCAGCCTCTTCATTCTCGGGTTTTGTTGTTCTTTTTTTTTATCCCTGAAGGGTACATAAAGGGCATCTAAAACTTTAGTCAATAGATCCATTATTATGATTGGCTGAAAACCATAAAATGCATCCATCAAGCCATTGTGTTGCATCTTGTGTTAAATTATGGTGATAAATAGTCCTTTTTTCATGACGTCACCTACTAATCTATTCAGAAATCCATTCAGTGCTGCCATTATGCATCACTCACACTCATGCCAGCTTGCTGAAAAATCCTCTGCATGCCACGGCCCTGCAAGGCTGTGCCTTCGTCTGGGGAGACAAATAGTTGCTGTTGCCTTTATGTCCTATTGTGAAACAATTGTTTTTCTGGTTCCCAGAGTTACCCCAAGCGTGCAGTAATGTCCTCAGCTATCAGCTTTGGGCATTGGAGCTCATGTACTTTTAATTGTTTACAACTGGCATCGGAACTGGATCGAGTCCATTTGTACTCATATTGTTTTATCACTACAAGATGATACATTTTGCCACCTTCTTCTAGGTCAAAATTGAATCCTATCGAGAGCCTTTGAACAGAGAACTAATATTCACAGGAGCTGAGCTGGGGATGTATAGCAATTTTATTATTATGTTTGGGATTTTGCTTTGAATTTAGACAAATCTTTCTTGTATAATTAGATTTCATAACACTTGAATTACAGCTTACAAAAACAACAATGAACAAGAATAAAAATATTTGGCTAAAATGACTTTAAATCAAATGATTGCTTATGAAAACAAAGAACATTAGCAGCTTTAGGTTTTTTTTGTGTGTCTTTATTATTATACATCCATCTTATCTTTTGTTCAGATAAACTGTCTTATTCTTCCCTCATTTAGTAAAGAACAGAAGAGACAGGATAAGTCAGGGCCAGCTTTTAGAAGATATTGCTCTTACATTTTGGCACGAACTGAAGAAAATTAAGGATGTGTTCTAAAGATTGCAGAAGCCCCTTCCATTGACAATTCTCATTTAAAGTTAAAAAACAAACCCCAAACTGGGCTTCTTTCATACTTCCAACATCTATGTGAAATAAATGGGAAAAGTATGGTGAGAGGGAGCAGCGTCAAAAGAGAACCAACAGCACTACATCCTATCATTTCATACTCAGAAAATCTTCTTTTCTTGTTATTATCAGCACCACAACATCAAAACAAAACTAGAGGAAGCACATAGCACCTCTTCTCACACAGAATATGCTTGAATCTGCATCACTTAAGGCACAGAAAGCAGCTCCTTCCCCCCACCCCCAAGCCCTCTTTGGTGTTTCCAGCACTGCTAAATGTTGAATTAAGCCTGGAGGAAGTTGGCTTCAGCCCAAGAGATGAACAAAACCCTAACTGGGGTAGCAATGATTCCTCTCATCTCCCCTCTGAAGGAGGAATGGACCTACCTTCAGGCTGAAGAGAGTGTGTGCTCTTATCAGCTGGACTTCTTTCCCAGCTGGATCTGAGCACCACCCTTTCATGCCCAAGTGGTTTTGGTGGTGGTGATGGTGCAGAGAGCCTTCCACGTGTTCCTAAACACAGCCCCACCTTTTCCTCATCCTACAGGTTGTACATCTTCTGCATTTCATCGTTCTAAAAATGAGACAAGGAAGGAAGCAGAACAGTCTGTGCTCACCCAGAGTCCAAGAGCTGAACTGGCACCTGCCAAAGCAGATATGAACATGTCACCTGCTCGTCATGAGTGACAATCCCAGAGCACTGGCACAGGCCCACCTGCAGCACGGCACTTCCTACCTCCAGCTCCACTGATGAAACATCTCTCCATGTCATTAGCAGGAGGAAGCAAATTTCTTTCACCTGCATTGCTATAACACAAGAATAGAAGGAGCTGCCTCCAGAGACACATCAACCTTTTCTATAAGCCACTTTTTGCAGCACCATCAAAACTGGACTGTGAGCAATAGTTGGTTCCTTCCTTTATGCCCATCCCTTCTTTGCTATTAAGGTACTGGTACCAAAAGGTTTGGGGGAAGAAAGCTGAAAAGTGAAAATTATCATTCTAATATTTAGAAGAAGGGATTTAGCCTTCTGAATCATCCCCAAATGATTATGCAGAAGAACTATACTTAAACCAAAAGCTCACCAATATACTAAATCCTCCTAATGGAATCTGCAGAGCTACTTAGTGGAAGAGAATAAAGCCTTGTGCCCCTTCTTCTCTCATTCCTGTTGTCGCTCTAACCTCCGCCCTATGTCATTACTTTTACTGGTAAAATGATGAAAGAAGGCACTGCACAGTTAATAAATTGTATTGGATTGAAAGGACTAAGTACCTAAATATGCCTGAGCATTCAGCAGAAAGATTTGAGGTGGAAGAAGGAATTTTACTTCTAGAACCCCTAGAAAGCTGTGAAACTAGAAGTACAGCGGAAGTACTTTTGGGGAATGCAAATTGTCAACATAATTTTCAAAACCTTTTCAAATTCAAATTCCAGCTTCTGTCAAGAGCTGATGTACAGTACATAAGGTACACTTTGGGCAGCATCAGCTAGGGACATTTATAGAAACTTTCTGGGTTTTCATTCATTTTCAAAGTAAAGCCTAAGTGATCCATTCAAAGATGATTTGCAAAATTTTGGCTTTTGCATAGGTAAGCAGACTGTCAGCTGAAGCTGAAGATGCTGGTGAGACTTGGAAACTTGCTCGAAGAGGCTGACCAGAACTGAACATTTGGAAAAGAGCCATCCCAGGTGAACAGTAAGGATCTGATAGAAGTGGAATCAACACAAAGAGTTTCTTCCTGTTTGATATCTTTCAATTCATATTATCAGTTGAAATGAGAGGTCTAAATGCTGAGATACAAATTGGGAATCAAAGGTGGGGTTTGATGCAGTATTAATCCAAGAGCAGGGAAGGACCTGACCCCTCTGAGATGACCTGTTATTGTGCACAATTTTCTTGTCACCACAAGTCCACCAAAGCCTGTTTTGAGAATAGCACTCAGAGCTTTATTTTCAGAGGCTCTTGGTGCTTGTTGCTCCTGCGTGGAGGGTTTTAATAGGGCTAGAACCTAATTATAACATGGTTGAGTTCTTTCCTGCTTCATAAGGGTAACGGCTGGTGATGACCGAGGCAATAAACACCATCCTGAGGAGTGCCACATGAAAAAGCAGTAATTTTACATTTTCAAAGCACTATATAGACGTTCCCTTATTGAGTGTTATTTACAGCTCGCCGCAGCAGCGGGCAGCTATGCTTCACTTTTCCAAGAGATGTACTATTGCTCCATGAAATCAAGTACACTTATCTTATTCCACTGACTTCTGAGGGACTATTTCAGTGAGGAAAGAGATATATTTATCCCACTGCCTGCTGCCCACTGTACTTACCTGCTAAGTGTCTATAGTACTAGGTGATAGTATCTATACTACTAGGTGATAATGTGCTTCTCTGTTTTCAACAATCCAGAGTGCAAGGGAATACACCATTAATTCTGATAGGTCTGTGAGGACACCTTTGAAAATGTTTTAAAAGATAGATTAGTGTCTCATCAAGGCAGAGATTAAGTGAAAATACTTTCAAATTTGTCATGCAGCATTGTATCTGTTGGGTTATTTATTATTTCATAGTGCATGCAAAGTAATAGATCAAACACTTCAGAGACTCCTCGGAGATACGAATGCCTTTTAGGATATTTAAATACACTGGCCAGCAAAACCACAACTTGGCTTTTTATTGTGTTCCTAAGATAACAAAGAGATTGTCAGTGGCTGTGGAGACACCTCAGTTCCCCGACTAAGTGTGCTGCATGTGTCAGTTAAGGAATCTAAATTCCCCTTTCTTCCTCTGTCTAGCCACATTCCTACTCTGCAGTGCAGCCAGCCCAGGCACTGTGTTGCTCACTCACCCCTCTCCTCGAGTTTAAGTGTTAGAGCTGATTTTGAAATGCTGTCTTTCAGCATCTCTGATTGCCAGCATCAGGCAAACACTAAACACTCAGACAGAGCTGGGCACCAGCACTGTCCTGCAGCTCCTCCTTCACAGGCACAAGTCAGGCAGAGGGATGGATGGAGCAGACAGCAGTGCAATGGGAAAGGAACTTAATCCTCCCTTCTCTCTTCTTCATGTGATCTCACGTAAGCAAATATGGGAAGTAATACCACAGCATATTGTTTGCAATATGCTCTCTTGGCCATAGGGAAAGGAAACAGTTCGGGGATTCTTTTAAAAGCAGTTAGCATGACATATAGTCTTTATATTTTGCTTAGATGATGCTTTCCTTCTGCTCATCTTACTTATTTAGGTTTCAAGTCCTCGTAGCAAGAGTGCTCCTCTCAAATGCATTTTGAAAATCCAGTAAATAGACTTGTACTGTAAAATAATTAAGACACTATTAACATTTGTCCTTACAGCTTCTCGCTCTCCTAATTTCCTTGCCAAAATGTTCTACTGAAAACACAAATTTCCCCACCATAACACTTGCCTTTCTCTGGATACTTTCTCTATGTAGGACAATTAAAGAAAATCAGAATGACAGTGAATATCAAAGGCAGAAGATAATATCATATTCAAAGAACAAAAATAGGATACAAGACCTCAAAATATCTTACACAAATATCAAAGTTAAAAAGAAGGAAGAGGATTTAAAAAGAAATTATTAAGTAACAAAAGGCTTTTTTTTTTTTTTCCCCTGCCCTTCAGATCATTCATGGTATTCTGATTTGAAAAGAGGATGACAGAAAGAGAGTAGGAGGTTGTCTAAAATTTTGCATTGGAAACAAACAGGTACAGAGAATGAGAGAATAAAGGTGCTGAAAACTGTGGTTCTCTACTAAGAAATGTTAATGTACAAGTGAAGCCTGTGGAAGGAGAAATCGCCATAAACAACAAAGGGAAAATGTAGATGTGACAGACAGAGAGATGCCAGGCAGCAATCAAAGAAAACAGATATATAACCTAGTTATTCAGACATACAGTAGAACTCCCATTATCCTCCCATTATTATGAGGATCGTGGCATGTGCTGGAAAGTCATACGCAGTGTCCCAGGACACACTTGAAACACAGCAGAGAAGCTCTTGACTTCAAGGATCCTATATTCAGTCTCCAGTGAAGACACAGGGTGAGATATTACAGATCTAAAGAATATCATATAGTTAAAAGCTGTCAGAGGAGAAAAGGGGAGATCAGCTGTCTTGAGAGATAAGCTGAAACACAAGCTCTCCACAGCCATATACAGAAATTAGGACTTAACAAGGTTCCTACACAGAAGACGACTACAGATCTGACATACAAAATTTATGTTCTCTATATTTACTGCTTAAAGTTGTGTATTTTCTCACAAATGCTTTTCTCCTAGTTAAATAGGCTTTACTTTTGGAAGGAGGACATCCAGTCACTTAGTCACTACCCCTAACTAACCTGAAGGGAGAGCAGAATTTGTCAGTCTTGCTGTGGTGTAAAAACCTGCAGGGTCTCTTTCTGCCCAGTTTGCCAACTGCCACCACAGCCACATTGGGCTGTTCCAACCAGAGTCTGCTTCAAAATGGACACACTTCTTTCAGAAATAAGTAAAGCCTAAGCACTGGCACTGGCAGCATAAAACAGAAAGGAGTTTTCCTCCAGCAAGAGATTTGCCAGGGCTGAGCTGCCGGTGAAGGAAATGTTAAGTCAGAGCATTGTCAAGTATTAGCCGCTTCCCTTCTACTTTTCAAAGCAATCCTTTTGTCACTCTTTTGTGTTTTTATTAATCTCTTACAAATTGGATTCCAACAAAACCTCCAGTTTCTTTTCCTGGTCTTTGTCCATGTAGGATGCCTCCGTCCTTTTCATGGCTAATCTGGCAGTTTGTTTCTGGTTCTGACACCACACTTCTGTTTGGGGACTCAGTTTCCCTGGGAGCCAAGATGCACTGGATCAGATGCAGGCACTGAAGAGCAGATGCATGCACTGCCTGAAGTTCCAGCATTTCCAGGGTCATCTTCAGCCTTGTTGTAGACATACACCCCATTTCCAGCACCTGTTCTTACAAATACCTTGTCCAAACATGAAGCCCAAAAGGAGTGAAAGAGAGAATTCTTTATTTCCCTAGAATCACAAGCTAATATATTCCCCCATGAAGACAGAAGAAAGAGGAATCCATATTTCAATCTCATACCTCCCCAGCACTTTGTAAAAACAAACCAATTTTTCTGAAAGAGTTGTCATTTGGCACCTACTTCCCAACCTTTCCTTTATTCCAAGCCTGTTTCAGGTACTGTACTTTACCCCTCTACACGAGGTTAAACCACTTTACAGCAGTTATGTTACAACAGCAGAACACAGTCACCCAGCAGACAAAGATGTGCTCAGAGCTTCATGAATACATTCAGCAGTCAGGAATTGGGGAGACAGGAGCACAGGGAAACACATTTAGTGTTCGCATTCACTTCTGGGCATGAAATAGTTTTTCTCTCATTTAAAGAACTATATTTGACTAGTTTGACGTGTTGAAGATCCAGCTGGAGAGCAGCACCAGATGAGACCACGTTTACCAGCAACAAGAAAAGGTCTCCAGTGCCTGTTTCCTTGGCAGTGGTTTCTGGGAGGTGCCAGGCACCAGTGGTTGCATTCTGCTCACTCCACGGCCAGGAGCTTGAGGAGGCACACGCTGGTCAGCTCGCCCAACGGCTGCACAGCTCAGCACTGCACGGGCAAACTCAGGGAAAACTTGCACTAAAATGCCTGCAGATGTGTCTACACGAAGGGCTGTCTTGCACTGGGAAGCAGCTGACCAGGGTCAACTACTCCTCTCCCAAACAGTTCCTGCCTGCAGTTCAGGATAGATGCCATTGCCAGTTGGCATTTTACAGTAGCACAGAGGTAGCCCAAGTGTCTAAACGCTTTGGAAATGATTAGAGATTTATGTGCAGGGACATACATTTGTAGCTATACACATAGCCAAGATTCTCATAAAAGAAAGGACTGAATGCACAGGTCTGAAACTTAAGAAGGTGACTTCCTACACCTGGGACCTGCCCCCTTTATTTAAATACATGGTTTAAAAATTCATATTCAAGGCTAAAACCATCCTTTCCACTTTCTCTTTCTATAGGGCTGTCAACTCCATATGCAGTTTTGATTCCTATCCATCACTGGGACAGAGCTTTGTAATTTTAGACATCTGGCTTCCACTGGGCAACTCAGAGTGTGGGTTTAAAGCAGGTGAATCTGAACTACCCTCTGGAGGAGTTTCTCTCTGTCCACCACATATTGATGAATAGATCTGTATCCCTAATTTAGGGATATGAATTTGCTGCTTAAAATTATGCAGACTTAACATTCACCAGAGTTTGCACTGAGGTACCTAGACTGTTGGTAGCTTTCCACAAACATATACCTCATTGGATCATTTTCTCTAAGGAATCTTGATCCACAAGAGGCTTCAGCCCCAGAGAGATGCCCTTCCCCTCTTCCGTGATCCATAGTTTCAAAACGAGGTAACCAATGCTTATGACCTCATCTTCCAGCCTCTGGGCCACAGTATTTCTTCTGCTATGAGCCATTCTGTCCTCCCCTATGACTGAACCTCTTCCTTGACTCCCAAGAACCATAGCCAGGCTTTGTCATCTCCACCGACTGCGTTGCCTCCACAGAGCACGTGAGGACTGGCACTGGTCTGTACACACATCTGCTCATAGCTAGGTCTGTCAGGCACTTCAGCACTGGCATTTCTGCACGAGGCAGCTAGTGGTGTGCCTGAGGCCACAGTCCAACAGAAAGAGAAAGATGCTCATCAGCTTTCACAGTCTAGTCTTGTCTTTTCACCTCTGATTAGTCGGCTCTTAAATATCTTGGCTAGAGGATGCCACTCGCTCAGCGTTTGATTGAGAAGGTGGGTAAAGCTGCCAGTGTCAAGGGACAAGAGATGCTCCTGTGCTTCTGGTTTTCTCTGAATAATACAGACTGCCATTGATATAGTCACTGGTGTCTGTTCCTCAGCTGTCTTGGGTCAGCAGCTCTTAACTAGTTTTATAAGAAGCGAACTTTGATGTGTCCACAGATCACAAGAAAAAGCAAGAGTGCAAGTCTCCTCTGCCAAAGCAGCTCCTTTAGTAAAAATACATTCTATAATGCACAGAAATACATAAATGTTGGGGGGAACAAGAAATTGCATTCTCCCTGTGGAAGGTAAGATTTCCAAAGAACAAATAATTCCTCAAGACAGAGCAATGAGAAAACTTGCCAGGTACCAACCTGAAACTCTCTCACTAGTCTAGAAGAATTACTCAGAGACTGTACATTGGATATTGGATTCTTTCCAAGCTGTGCTATATTTTGCTTCATTCTAGGTTTTAAATTATTTTTAAATATTTCTAAATGCTTTAAAAATCAGACACATTTACCAAATATGGAATGGGTAAATGGATAACAAACTTCCCAGCATGGTAGATAAGCTTTAGAGGACAGCAATGGCAAAGTGGACACAACTGGCCAGAAATAAATGAATAAATAAATGAATGCAATATGGACAAGCAGTCAGAATCTCTGTCAAAGATGTACAGTGCCTTGGGTATAAATCAGTGTAGCTCCACTGACTTTAATGACATCAGGCCAGTTTAAGACAGCTTGACACCTAGCTCAGTTTGGGCTGTTAGCAGTACCATCAAAGACATAATCAGCTGCTTTCTGGTGTTTGCCTGGCTGCCGGGGCCAAACACATCTTCTTCAGCTGCACCAAAAAACAACTTCAGGTAACCCAAAGAGAAAGTTAAGGTATTTAAAAAATGTTCATGTTTTTTTCTGAAATGAGGTAGATGAATCTAGGTTGTTGGGGCTTTTCCCAAAAACAAACACCAAGGGTGTTTTAAATTACTTTGCTGTGAAAAAAAAGGCTCAAAAATCTCAACTTTTTCACTGTAATGTTTAAGACATCACAATTCTTCACTAACACTCTGGCTGGATAATGCTTCTGAGCTGATCTGACCAGCTATTTCTGACTGCAAACCAGGGTCCATGATTAGATCCTAAGTGGCTTAAGACCTGTCTGCTTCAGAAACCTCTTCCCTTCTTATTGTCATCTCAACAAAAATCAGCAAAGCTGCTAGTCTTGGAATCCCTTTCATATAAACAACAGGAATTGTTTTAGCTTTGTATTCTACATAGACAATCCTCAGCTCTGGAATTTTATCCTTTCTGATTCAAAGACTTGCTTTGTTAACCTTCTGGGGGTATGGCAAAGACTATCTATTCTAATTAAGCATTTCAAGAAGTGGGCATCTAAAGGCCAAAGAGTCTGGCTTATTATTGCCATGATTATTTTGAAAGAGTATTATTTCATAGTGCTTGCTGAGGCATAGGTACTTGTTGTATTGCTATATAAAGGTTCTCAGAAAATAAGATAGTCTTCTTTTAAATATTGAATAAATCAAAATAAATAGCAGTATGTTAACAGAGGGCAAAGGCAGGAACTGGCACCATAAAGACTCCTAAGACTTGGCACTGTCCTGAAAGTTATCTATTATTATATTAACAGACAAGCAAAACAAATTGCATGAGGGCCCACAAATTCTTGTCTCACTAGGACACACTCCTTGTGGTTTTATCTCTGATCACAAGTGAAAACGGCTTAGATTTTTTTTTACTAAAAGAGTTGCCAAACTTTGAGAATAAACAATGACTTCATAAAACATGGACAGAAGAAAATATAAAATTACTGAAGCCAGAGCCTCTTGGGCCTTACAGAACCATGGGCTGAATTCATCTCTCCTGAAGTGACCTAACTTTTGAACAGCTCATGGAAGAATGACTTTGTTGAATTATAGATTATAATGTTGCCTCCCATCTAGACGCTCTTTTCCTTAAAAAGTGTCCTTCTCCCTCTCCCCCTAATTCCCAGACATGTTCTCTGACAGTTCCTTCCCAGAGGAAACTCCAGTTGTGTTCCATGTTTTCTTCAGCACAGGAAGTATCGACCGCTTCACCTTAAAGACAGTTTTGCCCAGTTTTCACTTTCTTTATACTCAGCAATTGACCCAGTGTTTCAAAGCTCGTTCTGTACCTGACGCCGTGCCCTCGTTTTGCAGGGAGTCACAACCGTGTGTCATTCCACCTGCCACTCCTTCCAATTGGAACACTACTGCCTCAGCTCAAATAAAGCACACAGACCATTTGACATAACCAAGAAAGTCATTTGATGCCCACATTAACACATCCTTTCTGGCAGATGTCATTTGACAAAAACACTGGGGCAAATGGCAGGTGAACTGCGCCAGTTAGAAAATACCAATTCTGTACATTTGTTAGAGGCCTTTTAAGAGAAAATGTGCCATTATAAGATAATAGCTGCATATAAGGTTCATAAAGGAACATAAAGAAGTGAGATGTTCAAATTACGTTCCTCACTTCTACTATTTCTGCTTAACTGGTCATCTATCCAAGACTACCAAATATTGTAGAGTATATTTTAGCACCAGAGAAATGACTGGCAATAGCAGCAACGAGATCGCAGCAATGACACTGTCCCCAGTGAATATTCCCCCTCAATAAAACCACACTTGGAATCTGTGCTCCTCCCATGTTTTCTCAAGGCATCATGAATCTAATATTCAACTCCTTTTAGGCAACTGGAGCTCCACAGTTTTCACTGATTTAAAACAGATAAGGATTGGTCAATGAGTCTTTAATGAGAGCTGGTTTACCCCTATGGCTCTTATGCAACTGTTACGTAGAAACTCCACAGAAAGAAAACATTAAAAAAGTCAAATGATAGAGAAAACTCATAAATGATATCCAATAAGAAACTGGTACGTGGAAAAAGCTCAAGAACCTAATCTGGTGCTCAGGTCCATTGCTTCTGTAGCAGGGCCCCAGGGAAGCTGCCCAGCTCTGCGGGGAACACGCCGGCTGTGCACTGTCATCGTGTTTTGAACTCTGTCGGAGGACCCAGCAGCAGTGATCTGAACAAATAAAGTCTGGAAATAACCACATGCAGATCTGGGGAAATAAAGCTCTATTTCCTCTTCTACAGCCACAGGTCTCACACGCATCACTACCAATATAGATCCCACAGGAAGCTTGGGAGGCAGGACTCAGGGAATCTGCACAGCCCTGGGGTGCAAACTCAGAATAACAGTCATCAAACGGTTCCATATAATATCTAAGGATATTTGTCTGTCCTGCTTCTCCCACTTTGCCCTTTCCAAGCAGGATTCATTTTTTAGGTATTTCTGAAGGTAAAGGACTGACTCCTCTTCCTAGCAGAACTGAAAAGCAAGGGTAAGAACGTGTGCCTGAGCATGAGCACGCAGCACAATGAGCCAAAGCTCTGGGGGTAACCGGCTTGCTCGGCACCCAGGCGCATCTTCGTAGGATTTGTTTTTATTTTTCCTAACAGCTATTGCTAGACTTGCACATGAGCAGCTCATACACCGTCCTAATTGCTACACAGAGGGATTGGAACACTCCCCATCGCCTCCATCCCCTGTGCTACCAACTGGTTTGTATCCCTCATTTGTAGAGGTGTGGATTAAGTTTTGAGGCAACTAACCGTTCACCAATAAGTTATGTCCACCTTTGAAAAGATGCTTGTTTTTACCCCCCGAAAGATCTTCTAACACGTTTGCTATGTATTTAAATAAGAAATATAAATATGTTAATACAACTATAGAGTCTGAATACAATTTCACTATGGTAATTGTGTTCCTTATGTTTTTAAAAAATGGGTAGAGCTCAAAGAAAAGTCATTCCAAAAAGCGTTACAAACCTACAGGGGCTTAAAGATAAAAATCACATGTACAATTTCATGTTAAGTAATAAAGAGTTAATGGTAATTAAAAAACACACATGACTTTAGTAATTGCTGAATCATTTTTTTAATTCAGCACTTATAATGGTAGACTTTTTAATTTCACAGAAGCTTTGCTTATTATCAAACGTTTCCGAGAAGGTTTTACAGCCATAAATTGTGGATTTTTCTGTATACAGCAATTCTATTGTTATGATTTAACCTAAAGAATACGAAATTAAAATTGATTTACTAAATGGGTTAAGGATAGCATACTTATTCAAGATTTCAACCCTATTTCATGCTTAGACAGGCAGATCTTAATTATACACAAAAGAATACAAATGTTATTAGCATGATAATAATTATTTAGAAGTCGTCCTCTTTAAAAAAAAAAAAATTAAAGCAGTATTGTCATTCGTGCAGCCACATTTTTCAATAGAGTGACAGCTACGCTAGTCATAGATATGTTCAAAGAACATATACAATATTCAAAGCTGTGCAGCCGACATGTTATCAGGATAAGCTAGAGTAGGTACTGCCAGCAACGCACCGCACACTAATCATTCTGTCCTACCCCTGGTACTACATGCAAATACAATCCTTTGTGACACTTTGTCAAATATTTTGAGGTTTCTCTACTTATCGTTTTTCCCTTTGCACTCATTAACATACAGCCACCCAGAAAGCGGAGTGGTGAATTGTTTGTACTTTGGTTCTTCACGAGGATCACACCATGACGAATTAATGAAAGGGAAATTAAAGATTTAAGTGTTTCCAAGTCTAAAAGAGGAGTCGAAGGGCAGCAGAATTTAGGTTGGCGTTTGTAGCTGGGTTTCCTCGGGACTGATGGGGGGAATGCAGCGTTTCAGCCTGCATCTCTGCTCCAAAGGATGTAAACAGTACATACAGTACCCAGCACATGACATCCTCGATAAATCAATTTATAGGTCCTGCGTTTTCCCAGCCGACGCTGCAGGTCAATACTCGCTGTCAATGAGCCCCGATTCTATCAGGCTGAGAAAACGTAAAAATGGCTCAGGACTAAGCAGTTGGCTACCGTACAGGCAATGCATTTCTCAACATTGATTTGCCAGAAGTGTTTCTGTTGTCTTGTTGCTCTAGGCTGGCGTTTTTAATTATTTCTGAGACAAATGGATCATTCATACACAGAAAATCTGTAGGGCTTCTTGTCAAATTAATAAAATAATAATGAAAGTAGTCATTTTGGACTGCAAACTGGCAAAATACCTGAAAAGCTCTACAGTCATCTACATGCTTAAGGAAACTAAAATGCTTCTCCATGTTATTTTAAATCCTAAGTACTATGGCATAAAATAGATTGTATAGTGTCCATTGTATACAATGACACCTACTGTGACAAAACCGACTATGTTTAATGACCTTTTTAAATCTTATACCTAGAGTCCATAAAAGCATTGTAATTCAGTTGTAAAACACACTTTAATAATCAAAATGCAGCTGTTAAAATAGCATTGCTCATAATTCTAACTTCAGGCAATTTTTTTGTTTTTAATGCAGAAGAGCAGACCACAGTTTAAAATTCCTATGAGGTCACTATTGGCCATTACAGTGTTTTTTTGCAACTTAATAATAGATGTTTTAAAGTTTAAGTGCAGCCTCAGGCACTCATAAGCATTTATTACAAATCGCTGGTTGCCTCCCTTATGCAGAGAGGAATAACATTTACATACAGTAGCACAGATTAATAAGATAAAAAATTTGAAAAAGCCGTCAGTCAGGGAGTGAAACTGGTGCTAATAAAGCCCACTATATTCTTCGGAAATATCAAGCCGTCTGTTCCAATATTTTGCCATTCCCCATGAGGTATACAAATCCAAATCAGATAAGACTCGAGCAATGCCAAAGACATGCTGCTCTGCTCTCCAGTGGCATCCAGCTGAATCTTTTATTTATCTTCAGAGCAATCGTACATTCGCCTCTACTAAAGGGCTGAAATAAACCCAACGTCCCTCCTCTGAAAGTTTCAGAAAAGGGGGCCCACTCCCTCCTTGGTTGCTAAACCACCACCGGCGCCCACGCCGCGGCGCAGAGCGCGTGCAGATCCTGGGCAGACTCCCCAGATACCAGCAGGCGTGGGACCGCCGCGCCACGGGCTGCTGGAGAAGCACCACGTCCTGCTGCACTCCTGCACGGCGCTCGCGTGAAACGGAACACGGAGGAAAACAAATTGCTTCAGCCAAGGAAATCCAAGTCGTCTCAGACTTTTCTGCTTTCTATTCGAAAGGCGGCTCGGAAGCCAGGCTGCCAAAGGCATTAGGCAAGGGAAAGTGCAGTTCTTGTAAAACAGCACACACAATGTGGCATTATGATTAAACTGCAAAGGTACTTGTTATAACAAATCACTTTGTAAATCAAATAAACTACGGTGTAAAAAAAGAACATAAAATCATTTCTGCACCCTTGTCATGCCAATAATTTTTAGAGTACGGCATTAAGAACAGGAAGCCACGAAGAGACCAATCAGTAATTTTTAGGGAGATTTCTCCCAAAGATAAGAGACATTTATTTACACAAGTATTTGTACGACTCTCCTCCTGAGCAGGGCTGGGAATTGAAGACAAAAAAAAAAATAAAAATAAAAAGAGATACAGTTTCCTTCTCATTTTTCTTCAAGAACACTGTCATATTAACATTGAATAATTACTAAAAATTGTAATACACTGGTGTAATATTACCTTTTGCCAAATTGCATTAATCAAAAAGTGAGCCCACTGCAATCAAGTAATTAAGTGTAAAAAAATTCGGCATATTTGCATAGCCTGTCTGCTGTTTGCTGTACCGTGGTGGGTTTAATTCCTGTGGCTTTTTTTTGTTGTTTGGGTTTCGTTGCAGGGATGCGAAGCAAAAGGGTAAGTGAATGGGAGTAAAACAGCGCCCAGGAGCGGCCGAGGAACCGCAGCCACCGCTCCTGCTCTGAGCATGTACACGAGAAAAGAAATCCTGCCCGACCTCCTCAGGAAAGCAGACTATTGTTCAGCACAAGTAGTAAACACGGCTGCTTAATTACACACCAGCCAGCACCTCGGTGCGTCGGGCTTATGATACCAAAATGAGGAGGTTTCTTCTGCTGGTGGGTTTCTTTCAGGGGGAAAAAAAATTGTATACATAGTAAAGATCATTTTAGGTACATATTAAGCTGGGTAAAGTCAGAAAGAGCTCCTTTGTATAATGTCACAAAGCAACCTTTAATGCTAATAGAATAAACGCACACGCAATTATTTTTATAGTCTTTTGTCTCCCAAGTTTATTTTGGAGGTGAGCAAAGGGTTTTTTTCTTCCAGATCAGCAGCTAAACTTGTAGAAGCTCTGTGCCAAAAAAACTATTAACTGGGAAGATGAATTTTATGAAAAGAAGGGGGATTTTTGCTGATTTTTTCTGTTGTTTGTCGGAAGAGAAAAGCGTGGTTCCTTCCACCAGTCTATCCTAGGCTAGCTGTGAATAGTGCCCATTTTGAGATTAGGAGATTAGGTTATTCATCACTTGAGATGCTCCCTGCTGTGCTGCTACTATCAGAGCGCAGCCAAATCAAAACATCTCTGGAAGGCATTTCAGAATAATTGAATGCATCATAATTTCCCTATTAATACATATCTCATATTACAGATTATGCATGAAATGTTCACATTATCTGTTACTTTTTGTTAACGTCTTGCTCCTTGCCAGTAAATTTAATACACAGAGTGAATCAGCATGCCATGATGAAGGGATAGGTTACTGATAGCCATTTTTTCAGGATTCAGTAGAAAATTAAAGTAAATCGATCATTTTATAGCCCCACTGGAATGTCTACAAGGGCATGTTGCTAAGCAAATGGTAATTTAAATGTACTGTGTAATTTTTCTAAGCAATTTACTGAAAGCAGATTTTATTTCTCACTTACTTAATATCAGATGCTCTTTATCTGTTAGTGCATGATGTATCAGTTATAGAAAAATTATTAATCTATGGTTTAATCAAATGGCAAATATACCGTGATTTGACAGCTAGTTGTATACATATTAGGATGTCTTAATTCACATGAATTACAGTAATAGCACTTGCTATTATCTTAAAAGACACAAGATGATTAAATTACATATGTAGAAAACACAGTAAGTTCCAGGTAAGTCAGCATAAATCCTAAATTAACAGCAATCCAGCTGTCTGTTATATTTCATAAAACCCAGTAATACTTGTCATTTACATTTTCTTTTATTTTTTGCAAGAACAGAACTACTCTTTCAGAAGTTATCTAGCAACTGAACGTAGAGCATCGGCCACAGCACCTATAGAATTCCCCAGAATTAAACATGAAATTGCAAAAACAAAAATTGGGAAGAGATTAAAAAACATGCCATAAATGTTCCAAGGGGATCAATCGCCAGCTGGATGGGAGCTGTGCTCAATTCATATATTCCGTGCACATACACTGCTTTTAACAAAGAATATTTAACATATACCTCAGGTAACTCCTAGCCCTTATTTAGGCAAAATGCCAGTTGGCTTTCAGTGCAAATTCTGCCTCAAAGGCAGAAGGATTGGGTTCAGCC
>NW_008608945.1:58093-142261 GCF_000691845.1 Merops nubicus
AACTTTAAGAATGATTCCAAGTATGTGAATAGTTAGAAAACCAAATAAGGCTGTAGAAAATAATCTCTCCTTCCCCCCCAAACTCTGAAATGTGCTTGATGACAGGCTTCATTTTTATGAAATACAAAGAAGTCCCCATTTATCCTTCAGGTTCCTTAGAATGGATGTAGGGTCCTCCTACTGCTGATGCACAAAATGTATTATTGTCATTAATGAAAAAGTTAATGGGCCATTTTCTTATATATCAATTTACATTTTACAATTTGAGTATACAAATGATATGTACAGCAGAGAGCTGATTATTTTTGCTCAAGGAAATAGTTTTAATGTGTTTTATGGACATCAAATGTTGTGAATAATGATGCATCCACAGAATGCAAATAGGATGACAGTTCTTGTGCTGTGATCAACAGTCCTTGGATAAAAGGTCTGCAGTGACAATAATATTCTATGGAGGGTCTGAACAGTAAAAAATGGGAAACAAGAGGATGCCACGCTGTTCAAAATGTACATCAGGAGATAGATTTGAAATTGTCACTAACATCATTATTTCACAAGTACAGTGTAATGGCAAGTTACAAGTGAAATATACTCCAAAATCCCATTTTATACAGTGGTGTTTCACAGCAAATGACTCATCTAGCCTTTCTGAATAGCTTTTCCTCAGGTTGAAACTTCCAGTTTTAATCAAATATGCTTATCTAGTGCACGCCCTGCATTACCTGTGGCCAGCAAAAATTTATTAGCAGCATCTCCCAGATGCTTTAGACTGTTAATCTTACCAGACAGCCTGTGGAGGTGGGACTGGCCAGGCTACTTCTCTTCCTGCCATGGCACTTGGAGCAGGGTGCCATCCCCCAAAAGATTTAGGGTGGCCCCCATGCTGGCTCTGTAAGAGGCTGATTTTCCCAGAAGAAGAATTTTAGCAATTCCCAACAGAAGTTCCCCAAGAGGACTGGCTGCATCAGTAGGATTGAAGTGGTCACTACTTTTAGGACCTAAAATGATGCTGATTCAAAATGTAGGCAGCCCTATCTAGTAGAGAAAAGAATTAAAGCAGCTCTGTCGAGTAGGAGAGCTACAGTGCACCCCAGTTCTGCACACCACAATTCTCTACCACATTCCTGAGCCCAACGTTATAGAATAGATTTAAAACATTCGAAAAAGAAGCTACAAGATACATGATCAGACAGAACTGAAGTGCTAACGTGTTGCCTTCCACAGCACTATCTTAATTTTCACCAGGATATGTTTGTAGATTGTTACCAGACCTGCAAACTGTTTTCTAGAGTTTCTCACTCCGGCTATAAAAGGAGGTGCAGTTATTGCAGTTTTTAAGTTACTGCTTATGCTAGAACAATTCATGTTAAAATGCAACGCAGGGCTTTTATTTCTTTTTGCCCCAAATCCAGTACTGATAAACAAAAGATGCTGTGCCAGCACTGCTCAGGTAGTTCCAGATTTCGAGATATCCTACAGTTACAGTGGCCTGTGTAAATCAATCGTAACCCAGGGTATTAGAAACAGAGTTACCCAAAAGATATTCAGTCCATAAAGTGGAGGTGGGGGGAAAGTAAGAACAGATGTTGTGGTGTGGTTCACCTTTGCTACGTGTGCTGTGCAGTGCCCCATAACTACTGCCTATGTCAGCTCCAAAAGAAAAAGAGTATCAGGCTCACAGAGGCTTTTTAAAAGGCATTTTTGAACAGTAGAAAGCATAGCTATGCCTGCAGACCAGTTAAAGCAGCACGATGCTCCTCTAAAGGCTGAAATGTTGCCAAAAGAAAACTACATGCCACGTTCAAAAAAAACTACTCCATCTTCTGTACAAAAACCCTGCCAAAATACTTTCCTTAGTCTCCCTGAACTACTGGGTGTTGCACCTGAGCACTGTCTGAAGGAAAGAAAATACAGCCTCATTGGAGGTTCATTGCTGTGTGCCTGAGTTAACACCACGGGGATAACTCGAGCTGTGCATGAGCTGAAATATTGTGTGTAGATAGAGATACAGATACATGAGTTGGGGCTGGGAAACCTCCAGGGAACTACAGTGGGCAACTTCAAACAGAACTTCTCCACTCCTCAAAATTCGGGCTGACGACACGTAGAGACTCCAGAGCTGAACTCCACCTGAACTTTCTCCTCAAAAAGGAAAGAGGGCTGATTTTCCTTTAGGCATGTCCTAGCTACCCCATAGCTGGGACTAGTGTGTGGAGTTCATGGGTGGTATTTTCAGTTTGCACCCATGTAGGTGGGAGGACAGCAAAGCCTGCTGGCCATCTTTGATGCTCACTTTCCAGCCAAAAATTGGGTAGTGCACGTTTGCCACTACTAATCCTTGTTTTGTAGGGGACCAGTGCTGATTATTTCACATTTGCAACAGTGTAATTCAGATGAAGTCTATCTGGTCACATCAACGACAAATAAAACATTTTTTAGGCTAGCACTGGGGAATCTAATTAAGCATGAAGCAAACCATCAGCATTTTGGATAGCATGGAATTTCTGAACAAATACTCCATTTCTGATGTTAACCATTATGCTAAATCTCCATAGTATTTTAACAGCTTTGCACACAAAAGACCCTCCTGGAAGCATTTTAACTATACTTTTAGCTGATCATCTCTACAAAGCCAACGTTACACGAAGTGACAGTTCAGTGCCACCACCTTGCTCCTTTAGTTAGCATATCTAATTTCTTTCAGATCTGCTTCCAAGAAAACAAAGCTTCTGATCAGAGGCGAAGGGCTCATTTCTACAGCACCAACCCAACCTACAATAACTGCCAGTTTCTTTCACTCTCAGGTGAAAAGCAGGTGAGGGTTTCCCCCCACTTGCTGAGATCTCGTCGGGGTTGTTCTGGGAGCAGAACCTAACACAGCACAGCCAGGGCAGGGGGAACAATACACAGATTTTAGAGTCACAGGAAAAATCCAGAGAAGAAAAGAAACATTCCTCCAAAGTAATCCAAGTTAATAAAACAAAAGCATAATTCTCCTAAACATGACAGGCGCAATCTTCTTTTTTTTTTTTCTGTTAAGTTGGCAATCCATCCTGAAAAAAAAATAACAAATATCCTCCTGCACATTGATGCATTTTGTAACAATACACAACCCTCCACTAGCAAAAACACTTAGAATTCGTAAGAGTAAGATTTACTGTATTTTAGGAGACGTGAATTGAAATGTAACTTCTCTGAATAATACTAATAACTCTTTTTTTATCATTCTGTATCAAACTGCAACCAAGCTAAAAAAAAAAAACAAGAAAAGCTGATGAACAGCTTTCTCCAAACTTTAAATTGAGAGCTAATATTGATCAATATAAAACATCTCATTGATTATAAATGGAGTAACATACATCCTGTATGTCCATATTTCCTCCAGAGACATCAGGTATCAGGAGGATGACTGCTTTTAAGCATATGGGAAAGTCTTTTGATGAACAAGAATTGTTTATCAAATGACTAGTTTGCCTATGTCAAACTGAGTGTCTAAATGGAGCTTTTTTGGACTACAGGTCACATTTATGTTGACAAAAATACAAACAACATATATTTATTTTCAGCTACCTGCTTCTTGTTATTTACTATAAACTTCCTAAACAAGATCACAGCATGTTTGATAATAAGGAAAAAATACCACTGTAGATTGAAACTACTAAAGACAGTGTCAGTCTAAATAAAAGGAAGCATTTTGTATAACTTCTTTTTGGTACAAAGATTAGTTTTTCATGTACCTAACACTCCAGATATGTTCAGTTGTGAGCTGGAAAGATGGGCTTCAAATTAATAAAGACAAACTGGCTATTTTAAAAAGCAAGGATAAAATTTCATGCAAATAGCAGGCTTGGATTGGTATCTCTATTCTGGGAACTGATGACTAAAAGTGAGTAACTGGAGCTGGCCAGATCGTTACATGTTAGCCAAAACTCCAGGCTGATGTGCTGACAAGCTGCAGAGTCAGTGAGAACACCAAAGCATCCTGGAATTCTGAGCTAATAATCAGGACAAATTTCCTGAAGCTTTAAGTCTAAGAAGTCAATGTCTGAGTTGTACCAACAGATCAGTTCTGGGTTGCTGATGTCCAGCTCGATGCCTAATTTGCTACAACCTGCCTCTCCCTTCAAAGTTACCCAATGTAAAGTTTTTCCAGGGGAGGTGACAGAGAACTGGCAGCCTTCTCTTGGGAGCTCCGTGCAGCCTCACTGGAGGAGCTGGTTCATCACCACTGCCTCTCAAGAAGCCCTAAGAGATGTGCTTCCCTGAAGCAGCACTGCCTTGTACAGAGACCCTGCTTAATCTTCCCCGTTGTAGAAGAGGAGTAGTAATTTTTGAACAATGTATTTACTTTAATTATGCCAGTGGGTATCATTTTCACATTTTGCTTTTTGTGCAAATCGTCTACTCCGTTTTAAAGGTGTAAAAACTGAACTTTGTGAAGGTTAAACGGCTTGTCAAGAATTACTGTAATCCTGATTCTGACACTAACTAGCTGTGCCAATTTGGATTTGTCACTTCATTTCTCCAAGCCGCTCCTTCCCCATTTGTAATGTCACTTCCAAACTTTATTTAGTGGCAAAGTGCTAATGTAAGTGCAAAGTATTACTAATCCTGTGTGCGGCAGACACTGGGACGTAATTCAAGATCTGCTGGCTCCCAGTCCTGTGCTTAACTCTGTAGATCTTGAGATGGCTGGGGGCTGCCTTCCCTCTTTCTCACTTTTAACACAGGCAAATTCAGACAAAGGGTTGGGGGGGCCTATTGTGAACCTTGTTAGGAAAAATATCTCTGCTGGGTTTAAAACTTTCATTTCTGGATACTCAAAAAAAAAACCTCAATTTTTTTCACTAGAGAAAAATAAAGCTTTCATTTCTGGATACTTGCTTAAAAAAAAAAAAATCAATTTTTTTCACTAGAGAAAAATAAAGCATTGAAATATTTTGGACAGTCATTTTGTTCATTTGTATTTTGCATAACTGGTGGTAGGAAGAAATAAAAACAGACAGATAGACAAGGAAAAACTAAATGGGGATTAAAGGCTGTTGTTTTAATTGGGCTGGGAGGGAAAAAGTAGAAAGCTATGACCTGCAGCTCTGTTGTTTATTAAAGTCATCATCTCCCTGCCTCAGGTGAAAACTATGGGGCAACCTTCTTGCAGATTTTCCCATTTCCAGCTACCTCACAGGAGGCAGCATTGATCTTCAAGCACTGAACAACTCAGGATGCCAAAGTACAGCCAGAACCCAGGGCCCATTTGTCCCACACAGGGTTATTGCTGCTTTTTGATGATAACTTTTAACTGGGTTGCAAACTTCTTCTGTCTCATATTCTCCTCCTGACCGCCAAGTAAACTAACACGTGGGACACATGTGGTATGTAATACTACTGCACAAATCTGGAATACAGTTTTTGTGTGTATTTCCCAAATAATCAGCTGATTTGAGACTGGGAATCAACACAGGGATTGATGACATCTAGCAACAAGGATCCTCTGTGTAAGATCAGTGGCCAAGCAAGGACCAGGTGCTTTCATTCCTCTGCACAGCTCAGACATCTCTCAAATCTGTTCTCCAGACCCGACATTTTTTGCAGTATCAGAAAGACTGATAACATGATTTGCAATATCTTCTTCAGAGAGCACCTAAACAGGATTTGACTTACTCTGGCAACGGGCAAGTGACCTTCCCCTGCTCTGGGAACATCACAAATATTCCCCATCCTGCAGCAGTGTCAGCCCTGAGTATTCGTGTGGCAGCAGTCAGTTTGGTGGCTGCTGGAGCATATTTAAGTACAGACAACACTATTTACATGTTGAACATGTTTGATTGAAATAGCAAAGTCTGATGAGGACTGATTTCTCATACTTTCATTATGAATGGTTGCAAGTAGACAATAAACACATGCTACAACACATTATTCCCTTCTGGTCTGACTTTTATCAGAAGATCATTTTATTCTCCTTGCTTGAAGTGTGTCTCTTTTTTGAGCATTAGTTTCTTTGTATTCAGCTTGGAAGGTACCTCCATGCTTTGGCACAGGGCTATGAAAAGATGAGCTCCTACAAAGAAGACAAAAAAGTTCTTTCTGGCTTACAACTCTCATTTTTTCTTCCCCTTTCGCCGTTAGCTGAACAGAAGAAGAACCAGAACAAAGAAACAACAACCAGTTTGTCACTGGCTATCAGAGCCACGATTTGTTGCTTTAGTTAAGCGGCCAGTATTGATTTCCAGGTCAAAGCCACGTTGCATAATTCCCCCATTTTCAGTAGAGAAACAAGAGAGCAAATTTGCCCCAGCACTTTGTCCTGGAAGAGGCAGTACTCTGCCTCCCAAATCCACAGCGTTCTCTCCACCACAGAGTTTCACACGGCCCTGCTGGGGGAGTTCAGACATGCTGAAGCAATTCATGGGGCAGATCTGCAGCTTGCTTAAATAGCTGCAGCTCCCAGGGGCTCCCTGAAACTATGACCAATTTACACAGCGGAGGACGTGGCTCCTTGTGTGCAGCAGGAAAGGCTCTGCCCCGGCGACTGCAGGCAGGATCACTGGTGTGGGCTTGAGAAATGGGCTTTGGGTCTTCAGGGGATGCTGAGGCTCGTACAGGAAAGGTTAGAACTGGCCACTTTCTTGTTTAACTCCACCAGCTTCCTTATACAAAATCCTATTTACTCTGCTGCTCTTCTGCGGCAAGAAGAGTAAATATTAGCTTAATGTAGAGAATCTAAGTAACACTGAATAAGGGGAAAAAAAAAAGTAGCAGGCAAGGAGGTACTAAAATGTGCCTTTAACACAGATTAAACGCTTTATTTTGATTATTAATAATTTTTGCTTATTGTGCAGTTGCATTCAGAAGTTCCAAGCAGGAACAGTGCTACTATTAAGCATTAAACAACCTTCTTTATGAGGGACAGGGAAAATCCAGGATGAAGGCATTACTGTTACACCACCTTTAGAGAGGCTTGCTCACTGCTGGCGCAGGCAGGGAAAGCTTGCACGCCTTGCCTGCTGCCCCAGGAACAGCTCTGGCAGAGCTGGAAGCTGACCTCCAAGCCCCTGCCCGGGTGCCACAGCACTGCCAATTGCCACTGCCTTTCTCTTTTGTCACTTAATTTGTATTTCTGGCTGCCACGGAGCTTATTACAGACTAATAGTTGATGGCTGTGGACTAGAGAGACAAAATTTCTTTGAGGGACAAACCAGAAAAACTAAAACATGGGAAAACCTGAGCAGACAAGTTAGTATCTTACTGGAAAGTGAGCTGGGATAATTAGTCGTGATGCAATAAAATGAAACCTGTGCCAGAATTGATAAGGCTGAACTTAACAAAAAGTGAAGAAATAACATTTTGTTCTTTATTCTGAGCTTCAGTGGACCAAACCCAGCTACTGAGGAGATGAAAGTGTCAGTGACTTCAGTGGATTTGCATGTGCTCAAACCACTTCCAGTGGTTTGATCGATTCCCCCCAGTACCTTACAGACACAGTTAGTTCAGCAGCACTCAGAACCAGCCTGACTTCTGCCCATCTTAAACAACAGTGAAAAAATGGTGCTTTTAATTTAGAAGAAATGCCAGATTCACTGTCATTCAAATCCACATTGGTAAACCACTTTCTAAGGCTCTTTTTTTTTTTTCCCTTTTTGTTCAGAAACCTGCCATTTTTACATTATATACTCTTCATTCCAGGAATATCTGCCAATCATTTTTATCCTGCCAGCTCTCCTTTATTAATTGATTAACTACTGGAATAATCTACCAGTATTTAACAGAATTCTATCCCCAAATAGGTACTCTGAAAAATAAATATATATAACTCTTTCAGATAAAGCCAGAAATTCACATACATTGACCACAAAACCTGGGTCTCTGTGAATTCTGCATGGTGTTACTGAATACAATATTCCCCTTTTTTGGGGAAACAAAATATTACTTGTATTAAATCTCATATTTGTGGAATGCATCACATATTACATTAATTGTGTAAGGTGAAGAAGGCTATAGAACTTGAAAAAATAATAGAGTTTAGTGCAATTTAGATGTTTATGTTCAAGAATAACAACCACGAGGATCTTATACAGATGTCTGCAAGCCCCACGTCCCACACCTTCTCTCCCCTAATGCTATTTCCATATAAAGAGCTCTCTCACTGTCCATATACCACCCAATTCCATTTTAACTAACTACCCACTAGGTCTCCCCAAGACCAAATCTTCTACAGGGCTGAATCTGACTGTGTTTAACTTGTGCTGATGAGTTCAGTGCAAAGAAAAGAACTGAGACCCCTTCACAGACTCATAGAGTAGCCCAGGTTGGAAGGGACCTCAAAAGCCCAACTTGTTCAACCTTTCTGGCATTCAGAAACGCTGCTGTAACTCACCTCTTAGCTAATAACCTTTACCACATGGGGGGGGGGGAAGAAAGAAAGATAAAAAGCCCCCCTAGATTCAGTGGCCTCCTCAGACTGAAGAGGTTCAAAGCCACAGAGCCATCTTGGCCACTGAAATGGAGGCAGTGGCGCCTTTCAGGTGAGAGCAAATATTGATAGAAATGGAGTGAGAGAACCTTCTCTAGCTTGGCAATGAGGATGATGATGATGAAGAAAGAAGACCTTTAGAGCAGCTCCTCACCTCAGCAAGACATACACATTAAATGCATTTCAAAATGAAAAAGGCACTGACACCTCATCCTTTACCTTTCCCAAAAGAATATTCCTTCCTTTTATTCAGATTTGCACCAACAAAAGTAGACCATAGTCTCACAAAACACTGATATTTTGACATTATACCCCGAACTAATGAAGTTTCCCATTCTTTAAATATCAGTTGAATGCAAGGGAGTATTCTCCAGAGCTGCATTATCAGTGCACACACGCTCTTGTTAAGTAGGAAGACCTAATGACAGAGGTCAGTCAAAGCACAGGGAGGTCAGGTCAGGAACAACTATTTATTTAATGACTCTGAAATTACTAACTATTAATTTTACAGAACATCATCCTGTTACTCACTGATGTAAAAGCCAGACAGAAATATTCCAAACCTAGTTTGGGATTTACTTTTTTTAAAACTAGATATATTCCAAGTTTCTTACAGCTCTGCTGCTTACTTTGTGAGATAAAAGTTCACTTCAGATCCACATAAATCAAAATAACTAAGATCCTCTTAGGAAGAAAAATGTAGAATTTCTTAACACACAGAACAATGTTTAAGCAAATTCACACATGGGAACAGCTGAAGTCAAGTCTAAATATATACCTTTCATTTGAAAATGGTACTCTTAAAGGAGTTCAGTGGTTTCACAGGCTAAAGAGGTAGCGTGGGGAGTCTAAAGCACTCCAGGGATTTCAGATGGAATCCCACTGTGGCTTACCAAGTGGGGAATCATAACCTTAAAAGAAGTGAATCTCTAGGCCTTGACTTGCTGAGCAATGAGGTACCTCTTTGGCTGAAGTAACTCATGTGGGAATGAAAAAAAAAAGCCACCTAGAGAGCTCCAAGTAGTGCTAGAAGATCACTGCAAAGCCAAGGCAGGCCTGCCACTAGGCTGGAGATCCAGGTTTTCTGACAGCACCTCATGGAAAATAAGAAAGTTAGAAGGAGCAGCTTCATGTACCGTAGGATGGAAGGATGAGGAACGGGTGTCAGAACTGATTCACCCAAAATCTCCACGAAGAGACCCAAGGCTGTGGCAGGGCAGTGCCAGGGATGCAGCAGCACCCATCCTCCAGTGCCTGTGGGAAGCTCCCGAGGAAGTTTCTCCTGGGAATTTTTCTGCTTCTATGTTTTTATTACAGGGCAAAATTGTTGCCATTTTAAAAGCAACCCTTGCCGAATTCTCATGGCAAAGCCTGCACAGGTTACAACCCTATATTTGTTATTATTGACTTGGAGCACAGTGTAACTGTCATTTTGTGTCACATGGAGAACAATATTTGTCCTCTTCATGCCTCAGTACAGCTTAATATAGTCAACTAGGACTTGGAGGAAAAATACAGAAATCACTCCAATAAACTTAAGTTCACTTTAAAGCAGATTCTGTCTAAATTTTTTACCAGCATTAATTATAATTTTCAATGGATTTTTTTTAAAATGTGGTTTATAATTATATTTTAGTTTTAATGAAAATCAGTAATGAAAAACATAAATAGTGCATCCTTTAATGATCAACACACTGACTAATTCCACTAATGCTGAGTAGCATGTGCTGAAATGATGGATTATCTTAAAATATAATTTTACTAGCTCTGCTATGTAATTTGTTAAAGCATTTAGTAATAAGTATGTCTAATAAAATATGAAAAAAATATTTAGAAAATGAACCACAATTTTAATATAATTTTAATTAATGGGAGTGCAATTGCAGTGGTTTAAATTACATTCCCAGTGGTAAAAAGCCTTTCAAACCTAATTTGTAAGCCAAGATGGTGGCTTTAATGACTGGCAGCAAAGTTTCTTCAACAGATTTCATGGGGCATGATCCAAAGATAATAGGTTTTCAGCCCAATGACAATCCAATTACAATGCCAATCAAAGCCAACTTCATGCACTCTAATTATCAGATTTAGCTGTCAGTTCAAATACAAACATAACACTTTTATTTAAATAAAAATTTAATTTAGAAAAAAAGAAGACTTCATGTGTGATTTATTGAGACTGCAAGAGCAATCTAACTTATTCCTCTAGTAATATAATAAAATCAGTCTTGTATTAAAAATGTGAAAACTTTTCATTCTCCTGTATGTGCTATGCTGTATTATTCAGGAGTTAATTTAAGCAAAAAAGCATAACATAACATGGCAGCAGATATTTGCAGACTAGAAGTAGGTTAAATAGAGTAGCAAGGTTTCAGTGAGACAAAACTCCAAGTGAATAAATGACAAAACCTAATTAGTTTTTTACCAGTAATCAGGAGAAGCTATGTTAAGACCACAACCCATTTATGTAGGTCTATAGCACACCATCTATTGTAGCTCCCCTCCCTTCTGTCTGACTCTGTGTCTAATGAGTGTGGAAATGCAGAGCTCTTCATTACACGCACGTGCTTATTTGTACACAGGCAGAAGAAATATGTATGTTATAAAAAATGCAAAAAATGTTCTGTTAAAATAAATTTAATGGCCCAAATATAGGCATCTCCCAGCTGAAATGGCCCCACGGTACCTACCAACTGCAGCCTTGTTGTGATGCTCTCTCTCTATCAAAAGTTATTATTTATTAATTAACATAATTATAAAGATCTCAATATAGGAAGGAAAAGCTAGTTCAGGAGTTTGTATGCTCTAATACATTACAGCACAATTATCAGCTCAGGCTTGGCTGAAACAGAGGTAATTGTCCTATAACATATTTAATGAGTATCAAAAAATCCTGTCTCCCCCCAACTAAAATAAATAGGAGAAAAGAATCACAGAAAGAGCAATTATTGTACCAGTCTTTATAGAATGTGAGCTATACTTCCATGACTAGGTTTTCTCTTTGCCATCTACTCCCCCTGTTGTACATCAGCTCCTAAATGTTTGGCAGGTTGCTGGTTATAGCTAGCACACCAAAGGTATCAGATTGCCCAGGCTCTTATCTTCAGTGGTTCCAAAACAATACGGCCTCTGCAGACAACTAAAGTGATTCCAGCATTAGGGCTGACAAAACCAAAAGATAACACCATGATAGGTGCAAATGCTAAGAACAGAAACACACTTACTGACAACCCAAATATTTGGAATTTAATTTCTCCAGCTTTCACTATAGCCAAACATTGAAACTGAGTTAAAAATCCTGAATTAAAAAAGTAATTTCTGGTGCCCCTGTGCTCACTATTTATTTTAATCATTTGCATTCCTTCTGCTATGACAATATTCCTTGGCATAAAATTCAAGCCATACCAGCCTCACTTTCCAACTACTTTCCATCATCTAATTCCCAATACATTTTATTCATCTCCCTTTCTCTTTCAGATGTCCATTACATCATTCTTTGCTACTGCAAGGGACTCAACCTCATGACCACTCTGTAAGTGCAAAGAAAAAAGGATTTCAAGAACTGGAATAAATGGAAAGGAGAGGTACCACATTTATATTTAATTCTAAGACGATCATCAATCTGAAGAGGGACCTACCAGATCCTTGAACTCACCACCATCTCTCATGATTTGGGGGTTCTAAATAGCCACGTAGCCTTTGCGTTTGAATCCATAATGACTTCAGAGTTCAGCCAACAAAGAAATATAGAATTAAATGGCAGAGCTAAGTTCAGCAGTGTTACATTTAAAATGCTCTCTGGAGATAACCATCCAAAGACAGGCGGTTTCCCCATTTGTTGGCCTCTTTTTCCTTCCTCTTTGGCAGCTATCTTGCAGCCACCCTATTTCTGAGTGCATTTACTCGAAAGTCCCTCCATGGAATGGGGCAGGAGGATCCTGGATTCAATCTCCAGACCAGCTCAGGAAAGTTCAGCAACTCACCATTACATTTGGTCAAGGTCACAACATCCCTCTGCTCCCTCCAGCCAAATTTGAAAGTTAAGTTTTCAAATTCTTTTACTAGCTACTGTTTAGGTTTGATCTGTGCTTGAGGGAAAATGTTCTGAAAAATACTTGTTTTGTTCAAACTTACCTGGCAACACAACATAAAGTACATCACCAGCAGAGACATTAGGACACGATCTAAATGTGCCTGTGTCCACTGACATTAACAAGATCTACAGAAACTGACACCAAATGGTCAATCTAGCTCATAAATGTGTTTTGTTGTTTATTATCCAGAGCTTAAACATCACTATTAACTTCCTCTTAGATCTCATCTTATACAAAGACAAATAGAAGAAAACTTTAAAAATAATTACCAAATTATTTTGTTTGTATAAATTCTTTTCCATCATCTAAGACTTTTCCTGTCACATTACAGTAGAGATGAACATTTTGGAAAAAAAAAAAGCCAGCCAAATTCTAGAGGCTATTAAAAATGTTTTCCAAGGTAAAGCATCATGCCAAGAACAATACTAACACTCCTTAGATCTGTAGCCTCTTATACAAAGACAAATAAAAGAAAACTTTAAAAATAATTACCAAATTATTTTGTTTGTATAAATTCTTTTGCATCATCTAAGACTTTTCCTGTCACATTACAGTAGAGATGAACATTTTGGCAAAAAAAGCCAGCCAAATTCTAGAGGCTATTAAAAATGTTTTCCAAGGTAAAGCATCATGCCAAGAACAATACTAACACTCAGCATGGAGTAGAATATAAGAAAATACAGCAAAACATGCCAGAAAATTATTCAGCTAACCTCTGTTAATGGAAATATCTGAAGTGCAACACTTCCCCTCATACAGAAGCTGTACAAAGAATTTGAAGTTTCTTAGAAGGAGGAATCAGAAACTCACCCATAGATCTTTTATGCCACTCAAAGAAAGCTGAGGTATTTTCTTTTCTGAAGACAGGTACAAGCTGATAAATCTGTGTGCATTTCATCTGAATTTTACCAGCTTGCAAGTGATGACAATTATATTTTATGGCTGACACAGTCATCACATATGCAAAGTGGAAAACCAGATTTAACGAGGTAGCTCAGGCTGTGGACTGGGATACACCCCGACCCAATGGACACAGTTACATCACTGCATCATCACTACTTATAATAAACCTGCCTGATTGTCTTGTTAAACCTTCAAGCCTACCTGTTTCCCTGTAACCTCAGGGACTACTTTGTGTACTACACATGGTGCCAAACTTGCAAATTTACAGGTTACCATCATTTTCCTTCATTTTAAAACAAGATTTGAATTTTAAAAGCAGTCTGACCTGTATTTTTTTTTTTATTCTTTGAGTATGACCTTTCACAGAATAAGACTTTTTATCAGCTTGACCTGGAGAAAAATGTGACACATTTCTTTTCATACACTCTTTTCTGAATTTGATGTGGGTGCACCTCAGCCAGTATTATCCATCACAGCAGAATTAGGTCTTCAGTGCCTAATGAGTGAGGATCTAGAGCCTAAGGAAATCTGCAATAAGCAATTACAAGTTCTAGACAAGGGTGAACTGGAAAGATGGGGGGGGTTGCTTCATTTCATTAAGATAATGCAGTGGGAAAGGTGAATAAGTGAAAGAGTGCATGTGCATGAGAGAAAGAGCTCAGCAAACATCCTTCTTAAATTAGATGGCTCCTCAGTTTTGTGTTACCTTGCTTGCCCTTCAGGACAAACAGAGAGGCAGAGGAGGAACTTTTTCTTTTTTTTGAAAGTTGTTCTTTTGAGGATGGTCATGGCTGGTAAAGGAAGGTCATTTCTCAATCACACTGCTCTTTGAGATGATCCTATACAGTCTAAGTAGGACATGCTCATGTCTCATCACTTGAGACTCACAAATTTTCCTTTGCTCTTCCCCTGCTCCTGCTTGATGTGGGACATGCAAGAAAAAACACACCCACCACTCTTTCACATCTCACTCACTCACAAGGGACAACACCTGGAAGGAGAGGGAAAAGCTGATTTGGACCTGAAGGTATTTGCGGAGAAAGAAAGAAGGTCCCTTACTAGTAATCAGCATCCTTCAAAGTCCAGGTACCCCAGCTACTAATTTAACTATGAAGACCTCAGATTTCTTTATAGAAAGAGGCACTGCAGCATTGCTCTATCCAGCACTGCACGGGCTCTTGAAGCATCACAGAAGGATCAGCATTTGCAAATGGACATCCCCATAAGGTGCACAGAAGATATGTGAAACCCCAGACTAGACCCAAACCTGCCAAGACTTGTTGCCTCTGGTTTTGAGGTTTCCATCCAGACAATTAGCATTTTTTTTGTAGAAAATCCATCCCATTTCTTGTTAGCTCTCACTACCTCCAAAATCCAGTAATTCTGTAGACGTTGCTGGTGTTTTGACAGGGATCAATTACACTTAAGTATATAATACTATTTTTTTAAATGGTTGGAACTTCTCTAATTAAAAAAGATGAATATTGCTCTATTACACCGGAGATACAAGATGCAAACACCACAGGCAAGTGGGATTAATGCTCTTCATCTTGGATAAAGAAACGTAGCAGGTCAAGCCCTTTTTTTGTGTTATTGTTGCTTTCCTTTGGGATCTGTGTAAATAGGTTACAAATTGTTACTTGGAGCCCAACGAAGTCTGAGACTTTTAAAACCAACTGGAGGTTTTAGCAGCCTTTCTTTCCTGAAACAGGATTTCAGACTGCTCTGTTAAAGCCTTTTGGCCACTCAGGGAGAGTTGGGCTACTTGTGCTTCAGGTTGAAATCTCCCGTGTTGTTGAGCAAAACCAAGCTGAAGGAAATGTAAACATCTTACTTATTACACCTTGTTCCTGCAGCAGAACAGAGCCCGAGCCTTAGCGAGCCACGGCAGTATAACACATTGTAAAAACAGTAACAATAGCAAAAATTATTAAACATTTATCTCTCCCATGAGTGAACATCTGGCATGTATCAAAACACCGCCTTGGGGATTTAGCACCAGAACCTTTAAGGTTTTATGCAACAATGCCTAGAGAGGGCAATAACAGAGCATATTCCACATCGTTTTTTTAATCACTGGCCTCTTGAAAATATCAAGAGCAGAAGCTGAACTACATATCACTTTATAAATGAAATGTTAGCTTGCTCATTTGTGACACAGGAAAAAAATAGCAACTGCGCTTTTAATTAAGTAAGAAGAAATTTCAAATAAACAGTAGGGGAAAAAATGATACAAAACATGATATTGCAGCTAGCAAACAGATGTGATAAAGGTTCTCTTTTTAGCTTGTACATGAAGGGCACCTTGCTAAGGGGCAGGACTTTTCTGACCTAGGGATTTTTCTGGTGGTTTTCAGCTCGCTGTCTTTACAAGGCTTTTTTCCTCTTTCACCTAAGTGTTAGGAAAGTTGTGGGAAGCCACTAAGAAAAGCCAGGCAGATATGAAGTCCCTCCAAGACAGGTGGACATGTACACAACCAGCTCCAGGTCCAACCACAGATGTTCAAAGTTTCAAAGTCCTCAGAGTCTCAATGCTACAAATAACCTAAGAGCTGCCACCTACAACAGAACATTGGTTTTCACCGCACGCTGGGGAATCTTCCCAGCTCAGCAGGAGAGGAGCCACCTCCTGCATCACCAGCGTGGTGTTCCCAAACATCAGCATCAAGCAGGGGTTCACACCCAAGGACCTGCACAGAGCACAAACCACACAAGCAGAGCGAGCTCTGGGCCACTAGTACTTAGTTCACACACCACATTCTAAAGGAGATAACATAGATGGGGGTGTTAAAATTACATCTTTAATCTTTTCTTTTAAAACATCTTTAGAAAAATGTAGGAATAGATCTCCCAAGGAGCTCCAAAGCAACCACTTGGGAAGAGGGGGAGGAGCAAGGCAGGGGTGGTTTATGATTACATAAGTCTTTTTTTGTAGGGACAAGACAAAGATTTATGCAATGTGAGGAGGGAGTGTGTGTAATGTGAATGATATTGGGAAGCAACGGGGAAAAACCTGATAGTGAAGATCAAAGTGCAGGGCCTCATCTGGATCACACCTCGGGTCAAGATACAAATGTGAGAGAGGAATATAAAAGTGTTCTGTTGGACTCCTGTAACAAGAAGAAATGCTCATGTAACTCCATAGCCTGTTCTCAAGCAGCGCTTCCCTCTCTCCCTTTTATAACTGCATAGCTTCTTTTTTATTTTTTTAAATGGGAGAAAAACATTAAAATTGTGATTAATGTCACTAACAAGACTGTCTTATGGGCATAACCTCATAAATAATCCTGCTGGTTTCTTAAAAAAAGCAGCACCACAACAGAATAACTTTTGATTGTTTGGGTTTGTTCCTTCAAAGTATTTTAAAATCTATTAATACTTTTTGCTAAGTTTTATTATGTATGCTAGTATTAAAAACAAGTTAAAAGTTTCACTTAGTCTAAGTGTTTTTCTCATGTATTTGAGGTTCTGTATAAACCCAGAAGAGATTTCCTTTCTTTGTCAAGGAGCCTAGGCAGTTTGCACAGAGATGTCCAAACAAAGGTTCTAAAATAGTGCTTGGAGGAGAGAGAGATACTGGGGGGAAAAAAATAATAGGAAAAATCCAGGAAATATAAGTTAGTTTAGTACTTTCAGAGATTAGCATTTCTGGGTAGTATAAGGATTCTGCTTATGAATTCAACCCGGATTAAACTACTGGTGGCTTTGATGCAGAAAGCAAAGGATGGGAGAAAGCAAAGGATGCTGTCACTGGGAAAGGGAGGAAGAAAACAATGAACTGAGACTCTGACGAAAAATAAAGATCTCAAGGAAGATTTTACAACCAATACACTACTTGTCTGTTAGAAACAACCCAAAAAGACATCCTATAAAGGCTAGGAACATCTTTATTGATGCTCAGGGCTCAGAATATGTTGGTATCAAAAGACAATGCTGTAAAAGGACAGGTAGCAGTGGATTGATGATGCTGCTGAAAGAAGGAGGAAGAGAGACTCTCGTGTGAAGGGGACTGCTTTGCCTACCCCCAGGAAAAGGGGACTGCCATTAGCTCTGCAAATACACTCAGCTATTTCAGCAGCAAGGAACCTAAGTTTAAAACTGTGTTTGCGGCATGGAATGAAATTGTGATGCCAAAGCAAAATAAACGCCGAGCACAGACAGTCAATCATCTGTATCATTCTTTATGGCTCTCATTTATATTTGATATTGAATTGCTCACTTTTTAAAATTCAAATAACTCCCTCATCGATCCGGCCCTGAATTATTTTACCGAACACATCTTTTTAGTATCTAACACCCTGTGATTTTGTTCCACATATGTTGTGCACAAGCTGATTCCATCCTAACCTCACAAAACATATTAAGCTTAATAAATATATTTATGAGAATTACTTTGTATAGTCCTTATGCAATCAGCCATGCTGTGTATGATAGCCCAAGACGATGAAAACCCATTGACTTTTCGTAGCAAATTAGTCTACCACCTAATCGGTGAACCCTGCTAAGCTTTTGAATTATGACGAGAACCAGCAGCTCAGTTAGAACACTCAAATGAATTATATCAATTCATAAACTTGTTCATGTCCAGATTTCATTAGCCACACATTAACAGCATTTTATGTTTATTACTGCTCTGACATAATCTATAAATAACTGAAATGCTAATCATAGTGTTCTGCCAGGCATCATCATTTAATCATAAAGAGATACATTATTATAAACTATAATAGATAATAACAAGTCCGGGTCAATGGCCGCATATTAAAAGATCACAATTATATCCTATAAGGGTATGTACCTCATACATTTGGTGACACAAAGGTCCATATCTAATCACTTGCAAATGTTTCCCCTCTGACATACTTACAGTACAAGGTGACACAATTAAGAAAATATGCTTGTAAAACAGGGCAATCTTTGAGCATCAAAGTAAACAGAGAACAATTAATAGCGAGGGAAAACATTATAGCATTTGCCAATGGCAGCCCTGTTTAACTCTTCATTTCTGGGCTGGGTTTTCTCTACTACAAGAAATCATAATCACAGTGTTGGGTGAGTTTATTACAGGGGAGATAACTGAGTTAGTATTGCAGCAGCGACTGCGCCAGGGCTGCTGGGTGGTACCTCCTGGGCTAACAGAGGAAACCAAAAGGTTAAGTTGCCTTTCTTCTGCAATCCTATTGTCTCCCCTCGTGCATTCCTTCGCTGACCCTATGTCATAAAAACCCCTGTGATATTCAAATACAGCCTGTATGTTTTCTTGTAAAGAACACCTAGGGACCGAGGCTCCTCTCCATGTCCATTCTGCAGCCCCCTCTCCTGTTCAGGCATTCTGACACTACAGCTGCTTCTTTTTTTCCCCCAAACAGAGAAGTGATCTAGATTATATATTTAACTTAAGGAGGTGATGGAATCAGTAGTTTACCAACTGATGGTAGCTCCATGTTTTTACCTCAGTAAAAACACCCTGGCAAAATACCAGTTGCTGAACAGATAATTTCTGTATATAGCTTTATCAGCTAAACTAGTTCTAAGTGAGAACTGAGTCTGACCCAAGGACCAAGAATTAATTTGAGATTATTAGAATAAAGTAGTTTGCTGTAGGTTTATTTTTTTGTAGATTTTGTGTTGTTTGTTTGGTCTTTTTAATTTTTTTTAAGAGAATTAGCCTAATTTAAAGCTTTAGTTGACTAGGAAGCAGAGATGTAGTCTGTCATTGCAAGCACTTGCACCTCATAGCTCAGGGTGAACTGAGGGAGATAAAGAAAGGAATGTAAAACACTATGGAAACCAACCTCTGGAGACTTAATATTCTGATCAGCTCACCTCCGAACATCTGGCTCTTAAACGTTCAAGCACAAAAACAAGAGAGCTAATGAAAGCAGTACATATTATCTCTCCCATCAATGTACCTCACAAACACCTGCTAAAATTAAAACAAATTGAATCTTGATTGCTGATTAAGTACCCCTTCTTTAGCTAGATATTCTGTCATTATTTGCCCTGGCGCACAATGCATAAACTGATGAAAAGCTTGTGGTGGGCTGAGCAGCAAAGGTTGAGGGAAGACGATGGAGACATAGACGTGTGGAAACTGCAGCACATTAACTTTATGTACTCTAGGCCTCAAAAAGTTAGTTGTAGATTTTTGCCTCATTTCCAGGGCAAAAATTACTTTCATTTAAGATGAAAAGCACAAACTGAACACATTTATTTTCTGCAGAACGTTCACCTCCTAGAAAAGAGTTGATAGATGGACCTCACAGTATTTACTAACAGCACTGCCCAGCTACTGAGCTGGAAAATCTCTCTGAAGAGCCCCACTGTGCCTGGTGTGCTTTCCAGGCATCACCAGGTATGTGTGAAGATTTTCAAGCAGTTCTACATGTGTGCCCATGAAAAAGAGAACACAAAACCTGCTCAGGAATGTATGGCCTGTCTATCTCCAGTAGATGCCTAGGCAATGGCAAGAGAAAGGTTATATAGTTTACTGCCAATAAACTAGGGGAATGCTCTGCTTGCACACTTCAGGCAGGATAAAAACATCCATTAGCATTTTCATCACACCAATATAAATACCCTCCTACGTGAAGGCTGATGACAGATGTGTGGCTAATCTACCATGTTAACTTCATTTGAGAAGTTGTGGTTTTGTTCAAACTTTATTAGTTAAACTTGAATTGATCCCAATACATTTTAAGTCAGTATTTAATCTAGTTTAAGTATGTTTCCAGAGATCATAAACTCTTCAGACATCATTGTGTTTACTATATATATGTATTCATCTAAATTTCCCTGTTAAAATAATCAACTTTTATTTGGCTCACGGTTCTCTGATAATCAAAAAAGAAAAAAACCAGCAACGTGACAGTGTGTAAATCCTTCTTAACAATAGCATCTAGAAAACCTGTTTCTTGACTGACAATAAGGTCATAACAGCACATATGTTTGGCATATGTATTTCATCAATGGTGATTATAATGTGAACCAAGAATTAGCTTCAAAATGATGGGTTACTTAAGGATCTGGAAAAGGACATTTAAACAAAAGAAATGTCCTGAATCACTTACTATAGCTTGACTATTCCCCCCCCCTTCCCCCCATTGCATTCTAAATTATTTAAATATACTATTAGACATCATATTGGAAAAAAACAGATGTTTTCTAATTATGAACTGATTTTACAGTGTGATGGTGTCACATATTTAAATTACAAATACACATTTTTAGCATTCCAGCTGTGCTTTACAAGAGTTTAATTTGCTTCTTGTGATATGTCACATTGCACCTGCCTTTTAAAACTCCTATAAATGTAAAATGTTAGCCAAGCACAAGGATTAAGACATGCTGATGAATTCTAAAGATTTTTAACATCTTATAGAAGATGAAATTTATGTAAAGATTTAATAATGAACCAGCTAAATGTTTATTTAAAATAACATTTACAAATATTTTAGAGAAGTACTAAATGGGACTGATGATTTGTGTGTATGTACGTAGGCAGTACAGAGAATTAAACTTGTGCTCCTCTGCTCCTTCCACGCACAAGATATTCCGTGGGACTCCATAAACTAATGAGGTTAAACACTGATAATACAGCAAAATTTTGTAGGAAGTCAGCTATGCTCTCAGCCACTGCACACGCAGAGACAAGGACATTGGTTGCAGTGTTCTCAACTGTAATATATTAATATATTATGATGTAACAAGAACTAGAACTGCAGTACTGGGTGGGACTGCAAATCAGACCCTCAGTTTGGAACTTTCCAGCTGAGGGGACCAGAGATAAAGAGCAAACAGCCCAGCCTGGTGTCTCCTGTGAAATCCATTAGAGCTATCTGCATTACCACTGCCTGCTCAGATGAACTTGAATTTCCTATTTTATCACCCAGAGCACTCCCTATTGATTTACATTTACCACTCACCCTGACTACGCGTGTGGGTATCTGTGACTCCAAACACACAGAATCTGACATATATTTAAGGCTGTCAATATCTAAATAAGTATGGGTATATCATTGATGACAATGATAAACTATGAAAATATTGAATTTCCGTGAATAAAAGAGCAATATCTTCAAGGAAGGGAGATTTTAAACTTCGAAGTAATTAGCTTATGATTTACAGAAACATGACAATACATTGGGAGTGTTCCCAGCTATTTATTGTCTTTTACACTCCTTAGAAATAACAGCTATTGGTTTGGATTTGCATGCATATGTAAAGACAGAGTGTAAATAACTCATGGAGAAAAAGCACCACTGTTGATGAACCTTTTAAACCTGGCCTTTTAACAACAAAGAGAGAAGAAACCTTTGAAGCACTAGTCTTCAGCTGATTACAAAGACATATTAAAGAACACTGCTGACAAGCACAGATGCTCCTCTAGAGCTGGTTCCTAACCACACACTTTCTAAACACTTTGGGGGACCTACTCCTTACCACCCAATCCTAACCCAAGTACATTACAGGAAACGTTTATCACTGCCATCAATGGGAACTGGCCCTGGCTCTACCTGGCACACACGTTATCTACCCAAACGAGGCAGCTGGCTCCTCAGAGCCCCTGGCAGGGCAGAGCCCTCCCCCAAAGGCAAGGAGGGCTGGGGAAGCCCAATGGAGACATGACAGCGAAGGGCTCTGCAAGTCAAACTGTGATGGGATGTCCTTCAAAATGTGGGATTTTAGCAGCTACACATAATCATACCCTCACTTCCAAAGCTTCCACATACTTAAGTGTGATTGAGAATAAAGGTGAGGGCATTTGGTCTCCATAAAGTGTCAGAAGCCCTTTGGACACATTGTACAGAGAGGTTTTCAGGGCGAGGCTGTGTTATGGAACAGAACGATTCTTCCTCAGGAGACCTTTCAAAGATTCCTACTCGAGTTTTGACATGTGCTTTTTGTTCCAACACTGCATGATGCAGTAGTCTTTGTCACACACTGCAGTGTCATAAATAGGCAGGCAGCCACCGTGTGTGCTTTGCTAGAGAGAACAAGTGGATGCTCTGCAGATCTCAAGATTTTCAATCAGTCATTAGGGAAATTACTTTTGCTTCTCTGCCATGAAGTTCATCAGACATGCAGCAAAAATCTGATGCTTTGTGCAGGTGAAGGCATTTTGCAGGGAGCTGCACTTTAGGCAATACACATGCTAGAGAGAGAGTCACTGCTTCACCTGCAGGGAAAAGCAATGCAATATTTACCTTACATTTTGTACAATTTTTTTTTCAAACTACTTTCAGAGCTTAATGCAGTATGAAAGCAAAAATACTTCAACAGAAAATTCTCAAAACTGTCTGAATGTCTCTAGTCTCGTGATTTTCGATTGCCAATAATGCTTTTATTTTTATTAAAGATACCAAGCCAAATTTACTCTATTTAAAAATACTTATGTAGGCTATCACTGTACCTCACATATTTATAGTAAAATGATTATCAACAGAAGACAGAGCTAGGATAAACCAAATCCATTCCAGGAAGAGATCCTGAATCAAGATTTAAATTTTTATTTCCTTTTTGAAAAGTGTGTTATCTTTTTACCCCACTTTGATAAAAAAAAAAAAAAAAATCTACAGTGAGATAACTTCATGCCAAAGAAAAGGCATCAGGATGGCTCAGAGGTGAAGCAGCTCACACTGTGTCAGATGTCACTGTGGAAGACACTGTCCCACTTGATTTGCCACATGTACTCTTTAATCTATCCCAGCGATGAGACAGAAGAAATATATTGACCTCCTCTGCAAAACACTTTAATGTATAGCATTTAAGATGTATGACAGATAAATGATATTTAGATGCTACTGGACGTGCCATAATTCTCCATTAAGTCAGAACTTTCCCATTGGCTCCATTTGGAGGAAAGTCAGGCCTACGTTCTTTCACAAATTTCTGTCCCTGTTCTTGAGATAACATAAATTAAATACAAAAATCTCATTACTTTTATTTTTTGCTCCAAGATTTGGCATTGTTGGAGCACCTTCCCTAACACTTCCATGTTGTGTTATTAAAGGAGAAAAAAAGAAATCAAATCTTCAGCCCATGCTGCAGGAACGCTTTGTCTGGGTTTTCATGCGATTGCTTCCTGTATCATGAAAGTAATATCAAATTGAAAATATTTCTGTTCAGCAACTTCAGCAACTCTAAATTAAGAGAATCTGTAGTTTATTGGCTTTCAATGCTTGAGCAGGTTAAGAATGTGTAAGCAAGAAAGATTTCATTTAGAAAGAGAAGTGAAATGTCCATGACACCAACACAGACATTAAGAGAGATTAGGCCATCTTCATAAACTAGTTTTCAGCTGCTAGATTAACAAAAAATAATGAATGCCACTAATTAAGGGAAACAATTTTTGAAATAAAGAAAATTCATTTTTAACTCAGTAATAGCTCATGGATATAAAATTGTATGAGAATCAGTGAAAGGAGTTTTTCACTGTTGTACTGAAACAGGCATTGACCAACGCTGGCTTTAGAGCAGATGGCCATTAGGTCACTAGATGTCATGGGTTTAGAAAAACCCTCCACCAAAGAAACATTTAAATGTTGCCTTCCAAAATACTTGGGGTTTTCCATGAACTCTGGTGTCTGTCACCTCAATAGTCATTGGCAATAATTCTCAGGAAACAGAACTGTACCTAATTGGAGCTGAATCTTGCACCCAAGCAACTCATCAAGAACCATTTAAAATGTTTTAAGATGCAAATAATGGTCATCTAGGCAAGTGAGGAAACAATACCAAAGTGTTTAGAAAAATAAGAAACATGGATTGAGGAAGATTCTCACTGTGTGACAGGAGTGGAGATGTCTCTCCCACTTTTGTTGCCAGCTTTTGTGGACTGTAATTCAAATGTGACTAATTCATTTAACTTTAGATACGCGGGGGGTTTTGAAATTTAATTTTGAAATCTCATTTCCTTTATTTTAAGAGAGCAACAACTTCTGAACAAAAAGGCATGAGAAAGAAAGATGCTTTAAATTTTGCTGCTTAGTTCCTTTGAAATTTAGCTGGTGAGGAATGACCTTACCCTCGTGCCATGTTTCTGTAGTGAACCCAGCTGGATCACAACCCCTCCATTGGTTAGAAACGCACTGGATGTTTTCTGTAGCTGCTTCTTAAGAGATCTCAGAAGCATATCCGACTACTGGAAGTTTAGCCAGAGCATCTACAGAGATAATTTAGCCCTGCACACTTCATTTTAAGTCCATGAAGTAGTCATTCAACTGAAGTGGTCTCTGCAGAGGTGCTTCAGAAGTGCTCTGCAACAGAGAAGTGATCCATAGCATGATCTGCCTTCTGAAGAACCGGATTCAGGGTTTTCCCCCCAAAAAAGGCATCTGTCAATAAAGTGTCAGGCTTGCCATTGATGTAAAGTGGCAGATAGAGGTTAGTGTCATTAAACTGTGGTAAAAATTTCATCCCTGTTGAGGACCCCAAATATATTGAAATGTTGTTTAAGCAGCCTGTGAAGAATATTCACCTTGAGCTGGTAGCTTCATTTCAGGGGGAGAAACAGTAAAATGCAGGTAAGAAGTCAAATATTCAGAGTCATAATGAGAGAGATTAATCACTTTACAGTGTAGATGACAAAATGCCAGAAAAAATACAAAATAGATATGAAAAATAAAGCCAGGAACTATCATTTCAAGAATTTGTAAGATAGAACACAAAGAATAACCTAGAATTACTAAAGCATTGGTAAATATGAACCAATTACTTATTATTTCATTAAAGTGGAGATGAGAAGGACCAATTCCTAACTCTCAGTGTTTGCCTCCTGGGGTCCTAGATAGCTTTTGCTGTCAAATTAAAAAGGAAAAAAAGATAAATAAACATGAGAAATTAAGATTGTCTAGGTATATGAAGGAGAAAGGAAAAGAAACAAGGAAATAATGTTCCACAATTATTACCAGAGCTAAGAGAAACAAAATTACTTGATCATAAATTCAGGATAATCTGGTTTTCTTTATGAGTTTCCATTTTATTAATGAAAGGAAGGTAACACCTTAGTGTACCCGGATGAATTAAAATGCCTATTTGTAGAAGCAATCCTCCATAGGGGTCTTTAATAGAATCTGTGAACAATTCTGGAGTCAGATAATTTAGCTGTAAAAAGGCAATATTAATAGCTCACCTCTCAGTACACAGACCAGCCTGGACAAAAGTAGAAAGAAGGGACTGTTGGCATGAAAGGCTGTGGGGCTTATTTGCATCACTGTAACTTCCAGGCAGCCGAGAAGCTTCACAGGCAGCAGCTCCTCCTGAAAAGGGAGAGCGTCGACAAGCCCGGAGTCTGTACAAGTGTCTGGCTGCCTTGTTTAGCAAATTCAACATACACACACGGCAAGCTTTGAAGAGACACGAGCTTGGAACAGAAGAGCATTAAACACCTGGAAAGAGCAGCTTTTATTTATTTCAAACCCACAGCAAGTCTACTTCAGAGCAAACTTCTCTCAGCCGCTCCCAGCGCGGAGGGGCAGATCCTCAGCGGTGTAAACACCCGACTGACAACCCCAAACTCCGCCGAGCTGTCCGTGCCAGCTGAGGATCTGTCCCCGAGGCTCTTAGCATTAACTCTATTCAGCTTAAACCTAACAGCTTCTGGTCAGACTTTGGGGGATTTCTCTTTTGTTGTTTTGTTCTGTGCCTGATATGTGGTCTGCTCCCGTGGTTTGCGAGGAGTTGGAATACAATACTCTCTCCAAGTCTGCAGTACAAAGAAAGAGGGATGGTATTTCACACAGCTTTTTTTTTTTTTTAATTCTCATTATAAAAAACTAAAAATAAAAAAAAAAAAACCCTGCTCTTAAATATAATTGTTCAAACACTTTGACTTAACTCCTCAGCAGGATTACATACACCTGAAAAAAAATATCCAGGTATTTTATCTGCATCAGCTCTTGACATAAAGTTCCCCTAAGTTTTCAGAGTCTTTGTGCTGGCAGCTGTATGTACATCACAAATGTAACTCATTTTAATGATCTGTCATACCGAAAAAGACAATTATTTTAGTGCTGCAAAATATTTATTTACTTCCTAATTTTAAATAGGGTTTCCTTATTAATTTTTGAACCCACTGAAAGAACATATTCTCTCACTTATTTTGAACAAATCTGACAAAGATGCTGCTCATGATAATTCAGATCAGATCTTATTAACTGCAGTTAAATTCTGACAGTCTCTGTGAATAGAAATATCAAGAGTAAAGAAAGATGAGAGAAAACAGTTGAGTCTACCTGTGGGTACCTGCTCCTGTGCCTATGCTACTAAAGTAGGATACTCTCAGCCTTCAGAAAATCAGGGGATTGGTTATTTGGAGTTTAAAATGGTATCAATGCTCTTTTCAGAGAGGAAGGTTGTAAGAGGTTTACAGCAGCCCCTGGCAATCTTCACACTTCATTAAGATCAAAACGGTGACTGGTGTTGAAGCATCAGAACCACCACAAAACCAAGTGTTTACTAAGGAGCTCTAAGAAGAGCTCCAACAGTTTTCTGGAGTTTCAATAGAAACTCTAGAAAATTGACTTTTTCAACTCAAGCTAGTTGGTTTTGATGAACTGGTTTTATAAGCAAGCTTGGATGAAGAAAATATCCTAGCCTGACCAGTTTTTCTGTTATATATAACAGTAGCTGTGGTTCATTCACTCTCTCATTCCTCATCTTTTCTACAGACCTAGTTCCCCAACAACATTTAATCTCCTATGATGAGACTGTTGCTCTTTACTTAAAAAGTGAGGGGAGGGAAGAAAGGAGAAAAGAGCAAGAGCACAGGAGTGTACACCCAAATACTCGAGAGAGCAATACAACCCATGAAGAAAAGGAGCCTACACGAGACCTGCACCATATTATCTGCACTCCACATAGCCCTCCTGGCAATATAATGAATTACAGTAACTAAAACTTTTTTATTTTCTGGCAAAATGCTCAGATTTTACCTGAATTAAAAAAATTCTCACAGCTTGCTAAAAGAAACATCCAAACCTCATCATCTGACTCCATTTATTCACAAGGTAAAATGTAAGGTGCTGCCTTAACCCAATACCTAAACAATTGCTGCACCAGCATAAGAGTGGCACAGGTGACCATAGAAATCTGACTTCAAATCAGATACCAATACAAACAAGCCCTCAAAGCTTCTGAGTGATCTTTAATGTATACTTCTGGAGTTTCTCATCTGAAAAGTGTTACTCAACCTCACTAGGGGAAAAACCACCAAAAAATCCTTGCGCTTTCAATGATAGTTTAGTAGTAATGGAAGCAAACCAAATTTGACAGATTACAACAAATGTGGTTTTCTTCTATGGGAAAGGTGAAGGTGATGAATAGGGCTTAATCCACATCAAAATGACTTTCAGGAAAATCTTCTGTTACTACAGAGTTTGAGCACACACAAACACACACACGGGAACAGAGCCTGGGAGTCTATCCCCCTCCACAACTCCAACACACAGGCTACAGGGAGCTGCTATCAAGTTGCAACAAAATGGATCCATTTTCATGAACAGACAAGTAAGCAATAAGTCAATGCCTTTTTCTTCATTTTAATATCTGTTCAGTCTTGTTACTGGGCTATTATATTTTGCTGTTGCAATTTAAACCCTTCATCAGAAATAAATCTTTGAGTTCTGCTCTCTTGTAACATTTCTGCAGGGACGTGCATTTCAAAAAGTTGAAAGACAGAAATGAGAATGAAAAAAGCCTTTTTTTTTCAGGGCACTACTGAAATTTTCACACTACTGTATTACAGCTGTAACACAGTATCTTTAGTAATAGTTTGTTACTATTCCATAATAATCAAGGAATACATTATTCTATATTAATCAACAATTCTGTTTTCCTAACTTATAAAAATCACTCATTTGAAATGGCATATTATTTTAGTGCCATCTTGAAGCTGACTCATAATGACCTAAAGTTTATTGATAATTTCTCATTGACCCAAGACCCCATGAAATTTGTAAATCCTGTTGATTCTTTCTTAAACCCACTTTTAGTCAAAACATGGTCACTAACTTACTGGTTAATAACACTTGACACAATTTAAGTGGTCACTGGCTTGGCATTTTTTGAAGTTAATTTTCCAAGAAAGGAAAATAGGGAAAAAATAAATGAACTGAATGAAACTAGCTGTGAAATCTGAAAGAAACCTGCAGAACTGCAGAAACATGAGGAATCTGTTTCTCCCTGAGCCAGCATCAATGATTCATTAGCCACTTGCTAAAACTCAATAATCAGTTCATGAATTGCTGAGTTCAACCATTATGAAAACAATACACAGAATCAGTAAATAATGGCCTCTGATGAATCTGCTGTACTGTATATCTTTCGGAATAATAACAATAGAAAGATCCAAAATAAAAGTAGAAAAGGGAAGTAAATGAACCCAATAAATCATAGGGAAGCTTAACTTTGTCCTGCATATATGAATTTACTCTGTGCATCCAACTTCATTATAAGCTCTACATACCTGGGTTTCTAAAAATGAGTTCATTTTCAAAATCTAAATTTCAGATTGTTGTAACATGCTAAGTCTCAGAATTAAAAGTAATAATTTGAGGGGTTGGGTTTTAATATATTTTTTAAACTTGTTCTGAAGTCAGAAAATTCTGTGTTGAGCAACAATGGTAGAAGTATGTTTCCCATGCAGTACTATGTTCTCACTGTTGTGCCATGCTCCATTTGGGCTCAGGTTCAGTGCATATTGATACCCACAAAGAAAATAAAGCCTGAATTGACTCCATTAAAAAAAAAAAAAATAAATAAAAATAAAAACAAATCAAACCAAACCAACCAAACCCCACTTCTATGGATATCTAAGTATCGTGCTGAAAAGATGATTAACAAGACCATTTTTTCTGAGCTCTAATACTAGTTGTTTTATTATCATTTTATTATTATATTTATAATATTTATTACTATTTTATGTTAAAAGTAAATTTTATCTAGTCAGGAATTTCCTTTAAATGTTCAACTGGAAGATAATGAGTGTCCCAAATTTCTCCAGCACTCAGGAGAATGCAAGATCTTCACAAAATCTTAGGACCAATGCATCTTTTTTCCTCTGAATTGAAACCCGTGCTGCTGCCTCTGGTTTTTAAGTTTAAACATGGAGGTTTGCTTCTGTGAATGGGGTTCCAAAGGAAATAAAAAAACCCCTTCAGTCCCATCCAGCGTGTATTTTGAAAAATTTAGCTCCCCTAAGGTCTTAACAAAAGGAGATTCCACTTGTGGGAAGAGCTGATTAATCCAAGACGCTGCAATGTGCTGTGTGTTGCGATGATGAAAAGGCTGCTCAACAGGTCTGAGCCTTGCGAAGGGAGGGTCTCACTCCTCTTTGCCTAGGTGTGGTTCATGAAGCATCTTTAGCTCTTGACATAGCAGAGGGCACCTCGGAATAATACAGCCTCTCTCCAGGGAACAAAATGAATTTCCAAGCCTTTTCTTGATCAGGTTAACATTTGACAAGCTTGCTTTAGTGCTCTCATTCTCCCCAAGTATCTCAGATGAGGAGGACAGAAAAAGTTTGCGGCGGAGAAAGACAGAAGGAAAAGAAATCTGAGACTTTCAAACCAGCTTGCCAAAAAGCACACTTTCTCTCCTTGCTGCAGGCACCAGGTAATGAGTACAACTGGATGTACTGTGGATTATTCTAGAAGCTTGGGCCAAAGAAAATGGGATTTGCTCAGCTTTTATACACAGAGACATACACAAAATCTTCTGAAATCTTATCGCTTAGGTGTATGGGCTGAAAATTGAGTAAAGCTTAAATCCTAGTGCTCCACAGAGCCAAAAGGAGTAAATTAGTCCACCCTCAGCAATGCATTAGTTATCCTACTATTGAATTGTTGTTTACATATTACAACAAACAAATCTGCACACCCCTTTAAAGGGAACTAAAGGTGCAGCCCCTGTCCAGAAGATCTGCCCTTCTAAGTTCATCCTAATACCAAGACAAATAATGGAACACACTTTTGCTCTCTAAAATGGCAGTCAAAGCAAATTGGGCATTCTGAGCTGGGCTCTGGCAGCCTTTTGTGTTGCTTTCATTAGAGTGTCAGACTCTAAAAAAATAATGTGACAAAGGAAGGGTGGCTGGTGAGCTGGCAATCATACGACGTCTAAAGATCTGAGCTCCTCTGTAATGATCATATGTGATTTACAGAATCAAAGGGTCAAATTCTGCCCTCAATTACACACCTATGGCTAGGTGGTACACCACCACGTGGCACGTGAATTAGAGAGATTATTATATTTCTAAAGAAACTGAAAAATGGTCTGTGGCCTTCAAAGTAACAAATTCAGTGTTGATCCTATATTAAATAATGTAAGAGTATAAAAATATCAATACATCTTCAGTGCCTTTTTTTTTTTTTAACAGGTATAGTTGGAGTGAAAGGACTGCTGCAGTTTCTGTTTCTAGCCTAATATTCTGTGTTTCTGAAGAGTTTCTAGTCTAATATTCTCCAAAGGAACTTACTCCACAAGCAAAACTTTGGAAAAGAAAAAATGGGCATCCGTCTGCTTGAACACCAAAGCACTGGCTAAGTTAGTCAGGACTTCCTCATCTCTGCTGCACCTAACAGCCCTGCCCCTCCAATGTCACCACAGCACAAGAGTTTCCACAAACATTTCTGGTGCCTCTCTTAACTAATGCCTACACCTCCCAAAAAAACCTAACAAAATTTATTCCTCAGGAAGATTTATCAGATACACAAGTTATTTAATTCTGTATGAAGTCCCCTGGACTCTCAGGAATCAGACCCACTATGGATTTCAATTGCTGGTTTCTGCTTTTTGCTACATGGTCACCATCCTATAATCCAAAACTTGCTGAACCTGTTGAGTTTCTCCACTGGCTTTAGTGGGATTTCATTCAGGTGCCCTGACAGGTGCCGTAAGGAGAAGTGGAACCGAAAGTCAGCAGAACTGGTCTCAGCTGGCGAGAGGCATTTCTGTCACCCTTTTTATGTAGAAGCATGACCAAGAAGAGAAAATTACTGCTGATAAAAACAGCTTCTCATCCACGCTTTGTGAACTAGCTAGTACAGTCTCTTTTAGGAAAATGCATTCAATCACTTTCTCCAAAAACATATGTACATGCATACACATACATAGAAAACTTCAAAAGAGAAGGCTGTCATATCCAAAATTTGTATAGAAACAAATCTCTTCTAATGATTCCTTTGACTGCAGGCTTTTGATTTTCCTCCACACCTACCTGTGTTTGATTCAGACCTGCAAAGGCCAGTTTCCTGCCACAGCCAGAAGCAAATGCTGGCATTAGGGGGAATACTGCCCAAACAGAAGTAAACTGACTGACAGATACACACATTTTCATCTTAATTGCATGCTTTTAGGACTTCAAAGTGTCTTTCAAAATTATCACTGTATTATAGCATTTGTTTGGAAATGAAATATTTATTCTATGAACTCTTCTGCTTTCCAAAATAATAATATTTGTGTGATTATTTGTCACTAGATGTAACAACTTTTTTACTTCAAGCTAGAAATAAATTCTGACAAAACACACATATGTAAAGTTAGGGGCAGTTGTAAAAGCAATCTAATGAACATATGGAATTGCAAACACAAGGAAACGATGGACAAGGAAATTAAACAACAAGTAGGACTATTAAAGAACATCTCCATTGATTTGGACGTTGCCACAACTGCTCTATGGCTCTTTCATCTACCTGGGATAACTACGCTGTGATTTATGTTGTGAGCACTGTGTTTCCGTGTCATTTGAAAAGAACAGAATTTTCTGGATCTTCCCTTTCTTCGTTAACACACGGGCACACACTCACACAAAACATATGTTAATAACTTCAGACCACAAATTTAATTTATCTCAGCTTTCCACCTGACATCATTTCTTGTCATGTGGCGCATACCCATCCGTAAACAAAATGGGGATTCATTACCATAGCAACAGAGAGTGTGACTTTGATCAGCTTCAATGATTATTTGTAGGCACACAGGTTTACAGATATCAAAATCCTAAGTGAAGGCTGATTACCTTTTTTTTTTTTTAAAGTGAAAGCAGCTAAGTTGGTCTCTCTGTATGAGAAAGAATGCATGCTAAAGAGGCTAACAAATTCCTCTGCATGGAAAACGAGGCTACTGGCCATTAGCCTGGTGTCACTTCTAGTTACTGCTGAATATATATATTCCTAATAGAAATAATTTGATGTATGTGTCCTGTGACCAAGAAAGTATTTTCTTTTTGTTCCCTGGCAGATGTGATACTCAAGGCTGCACAGGCAGGTGTTTTGGGGGCTGGCTCGTGTGGGATGAGAAGAGGTGGTAGTCTGTAGCTTGACAGAAAAAAAAAAAAGAGGAAAAAAAAAAATTATATGAACAACGTGTTGAAAAAAGACTCCAGTCAGAGCTGCACAGGACCAGCTGTTTTTTTCTAATTAGAATAACAAAAAAAGCACATTCTAAAATGTTTTTTTCTCAAAAGCAATGAATGCTTTAGGAACTATAAGGAAAGAGCTCTAAAACCTATTTAAATGAAGAAATGTTTCAGGAGCCATATGGAGAAGAAAAAGAAAAGGCGAAAGTAGAGAAATGTTTTATTTTTAGCTAAATCTGAAGCATTTCAATTCTTCATCCAGTGTTACAAAGAAATTATCTTACTTTTAAACTTCCCAAAACGTCAGTGCTGATGCTGCCTATTGTATCACAGCTTAAACAAGATATTATAAAAGGCTTAATGCACTATTTCAATGATGCATTCTTCCAGGCATTGTAAATTCCATTATATGCCCTGAACATGCACTGAGATATATTACTTATGATCTATCTGTGTTCCAGTAATGTATGATAGCTGCACATAATGAAGTAGCTGACAAACACTCAAAACACACACTGCATCATCAGTCTTTTTTCCTCCTCTCTTTTTTTTTTTTCCTTTTCTTTTTCTTTCCCCCTCTCCTTTTCCTGAAGCACTGATGATTCCAAACTTTGAATACAGGAATAACATTTGTAACAGCTATGGCATTCTGGACATCTGCACTGTGAGAGTGCTTTAGAATAAAGTCACATGGCCATAGGGAAATTTCACAGAATTAAAATCACAGTGACTTGCCAAGGTGTATAACTAGTTTGTTTTCAGCTGTTCTTCTCATGAATAATTACCAAGCAGGCATATCCTAAAGCTAGCACAAGCTGTCATTTCACCAGAAATATTCAATATTTAAAACAGAATTTAGAATTTAGAATTTCATAAATGAAAATAATTACAGCACAGGCAAAACAGCCTGGTTCGAGTGCTGTCATGTACTTCCTTGCTTTTCTAGAAGGCTTCCCAGAATCAACATGTTAGAGTCAAATTAAATTATTTTTACAATGTAAAGAAAACGATGCAAATGCAAAGGGAATGGCAAAGTGGGTTTTGTTGTTTTTTTTCCCCCCAGAACTAATACTTTGCTCTCATTTTATTGCCTGTTCCTTTATCAAGCACAGAAAGAAAACACAGCACAGTCCCCAGACTCCCATCTGCTTCAGCCAGGTTGGCTCAAACCTGCTCCGTGTGTCCTCTTCCACCACCCTGCGTGTGAGTGAGAGCCACCAGCAGCCCAAAGCTGGACAGGAAGGATGAGAGGCAGGACTGAGCTTGAGGAGCAAGTGCTGGGACAGACTTTACCTGGAAGCCTTCCTTAGACCCTTTACTACCCACTCAGGTCCCTACCATGAAGCCCAGACCTGCGTGGCATCCATGGCAGAGCACAGAAGTCTTTGGGGAATGGCTGCTCAGTCAGCAGCATCCCACCTCTCGCACACTCACAGCACAGCCAGAGGTGGCTTTGGCCAACAAGTAGTCAGCTACAAGGGACCAGAGTCTTGGGGTCCCACCATCCCCCCTGTCTGCTCCAAGATCAGTTGCAAATTCTGTTACACCAGCAAACACCGGGTCACATCCCTGGGATTTCTGCTTTTGTATCCCAGAGGGGACAAAAAAGGAAGACTGTAAGCCAAGAGAAAAGTGCACTTCCCTCTCTGACAAGGCATAATATTGGCACATCATTATAATACTATGAAAATCCTTCCTGGAGCTTGAATAATGCCCTGAAATAGATATTGTGCGGGTTAATAAATTACATTTTCAAATGAGAGAGATTTTATCACCAAAACATCTCATGATTAATTTCTAATGTGAAGCTTATGGCCCTAACTTAAAACATTTGATTTTGCATTTGTGTTCAAAGGTTGAGCACTCAGTAAAGTTTATGTAAGAAACTCGCTGAGTTTTTTTCCCCATATTGGGAAAAAAAAAATCACTAACCTGTTAATCCAGTATAACTTCATAACCTCAATTACAGCTCTTGAGATGAAGGTGATTAAAAATAAGCATTCTACCCCACTTTCAAAGAGCAGGTCACACCTTCCAAAGAAATTCTGTTTAAAATTTTTCAATGATACATTAATGGCAGTAATTAGAATTGGTCAGAAATGTTCCATATGACATTTCCCATTTCCCAGCCAGTTCTAGCTATAACTATACTCAGAGTTTTAACATCTCTAGTAGTACCACTGTAGTAGATAGAGTTACTTCCATAGGAAGAGGAGAGAATACAAAACTGTACATGCTATGAGAAAAAGCTAGTAAAAAAGCCAGGGCAAATTAAAATTAGGAACTCACAGCTCCCAAACCTAAATATGGACAATGAGGCCACACTTTGCTCTAATGAAATTTTTAAAAATTAATAATTTATATTGATTAGCATTTTACTGAACTTGGACCACTGCTAAGATTTGTGGCACTCCACTTTCTAATATGTTTGATTAATTCACTGTTGCTGCTTGTGAGCAGCCCACGATCCATCTAAACACACCCTCAAATGACAAAATGAATGGGCAAAATAAGGGTGCAACAGGCAAAGCTGCAACTCAGGTGTTTCTGGACATGTTCAAGTCCCAAACATCAAGACCTAAATCTTTAGCTGATTATTCCAAAGATTAACTCAGCATTGCAAATATGCATGCTTATAAATTCAGCATTCATTTTGAGAATATTCTTAAGAAATTAATCAAAATTTTACTTTTCTAACCAGTAGCCAACGAATAATCAGATATAACATTAATTACAAATAGACTTAAAATGAACAAAAAAGAAACAAAGGAAATGAAAATGCAAACCAAAATACATACAATTTAGATTATTTAATCCTACCATTTACCAGAATGTGTGTTTAATTCTAACCACAAATATTATTCCAAACTAGTGATACAGGAAAACTTCACAAGTGACTGAACAGGTTTCCTTGTATTGTTTGTCAAGCACATTTTGGCTTATTCTAAATACACAGAGGCTGCAAACTGGTTGGGGTGGGCTAAGTGCACAGCAGCAATGCGCCACCAGGGCTGCTCAGTTTCTTAAACCTGGTGGGGAGATAAAATTAAAAAGAAAGTTATTTGTTCATTTGGTAGCAAAGTTATTTTCTGGTAACTAAATAAATTGTTGCTGTGAAAAACACTGTGCCTGACTGCGATCCTAAAATCTGGAGAAAAATGAGCAACATTCTTCCAAATCCCTCTTGTCAATCCCAACTTTCTAATGGTTCTCCTTTTTTTCCTGCAAACTTCTCCAAATTGTGTTTGTGGCTGATCCTTCCTCCTCCATCTTCCTCCCATGGGGAGCTGGAGCTCCACCTTTTACTCTTCCATTTGCAATCTATTTTAATAACTTTGTCTTCTCCAACAAATAAGAATTTTGCTATTGTCTTCAGGGGAACAAGAAGAGATTTTCAGTGAGCTAAGCTGTATAGGTTTTTGTCTCATTTTAATCAGAATGTTGGTTGCACAATTCAATCCTGATTGTGTAATCAGAAAGGAAGAAGAAACAGAACACAAATGAATTACTATGGAAAAAATTGTCCTCATAATGGGGTCATGAAGCATAGAGATATACATTTATAATACTCTGTCAAATTACATTATGCAAGGAAATAAATTATGTTAAGAGAAAGTATGTTTTAATTACAAGCACAACACTTCTTCAAATTGGGGAAAAATTGCTACCCCTTTTATTTATTATTATTATTACATAAATTTGGCATCAATATGCAGAGAGGTGCCTGCCCAGGGCAGCCATCCCCTGCTGCTAAGGAGCATGTGTGTGCACACGCACAAAATTTAGGACTGTAAGACTTTCCAATTACTATTTTTTCCTGTAGTTTTCTCCTGGCCATCAATGTGTAAAATAAAGAGACCTAAGCAGTAAGATGACAGTGGTTTGTTGTCACGTACATGACAGCTGCTATACTGTACTCTAAGTGTGTTGCAGATACAGGAGTTTTAAATCACAAAAAACAGAATTAACAGAAAAAGGATAAGGTTTGGGGTGGATTTTTTAGCTTTTCTTTCATTATCTAAACAAACATTTAAAGAACAGTGTCCTGGTCAGAACGAGGATGTCATTAGGACACACAATTCACCTTATAACTATAAATGAAGCTTAAAAAGGTGCAAAAGCAAACACAAACTTTTTATAATCCATTATAAAAAATGGTGTAATATAAGAGGCATTAGACATGCCTGTCTGTTAGATAAACGTAGAGATGTTATCAGGCTTTTGACATCTTCTTTTTCCATAAATAAGTTTTGGCTACAAATCAAATAATAGGCAGCCTAAGTGCTGAGTATAAACAGAGACAACATCTTCCTCTGCCGCCTCAGCCTCTGCCTGCAGTACTAAGGCCAATGTGATAACTACAAACAGAAGGCTCTGCTCTAAGGCAGCTACCCAGGGTAAAGGTGCATCCCTCCTCCCAGCCTCAGCTCTCTGGGATAACAGCAAGCAGCTTTGAAAATACAGAGGAATAAAGAGCTTTGAAAATATTCAGCTTTTGCTGCCACAGTGCTGTAAATACTCTGAGCACATTCGTAAGGAGGAGGGAATCCCATGGAAGAGGGGAAGTCTGGTCATGTAACTCTCTAATACTTCGTTTTACTTATTAAACTCTTGCTTTAAAAAAATATATATATTTTTTAAAATTTCCAGCTTTCAGATGTGTATCCTATTCACCCAGAGAGTTTCTGGAAACACTGAAACATCTTTCTTACCACAAGGTGGCATCTTCTTATTTTTATATAAAACATCTGAATATTTCCATAATTTGAATAATTTTCTACACCTGAACGTTTCTAATTTTTTTTATGACAGCCATTTAACATCTGTGCAGATCCCTAGTAATGATGTTAGACTTCACCTCACAAATGCTCAGGGAAGTAGCTGCTGCTGCTTTTCATACACCTTTTTACAGGCACTACATACTGAAACCCTTCACCAACGAGCTGACAAGACCTACAGGAACCCACAAATACTTTCAAATTGTGGCATAACACAAATTAAGTATTTCCAACACATGTTAAAAGTACTGAACTCTCTCCCAAAACTCCTATTGAAAGGGAATGTTACTGGTGTTACCTGACCAGTGTCTCAGCATGCAGATAGTTTGAAATATAACACAGAAATCCACTAAAGCCAAAGAGCTTCACACTCCATAATCTACACATAACTCAACCGATTCTAGAAACACCCAAAAAATCATTTAAAGCATCAGTAGGGTTTTTTTAAATCTGCCCACACCACGACTAATATAACATATATGAGAAGTAAAAAGGGAAAAGTTTAAGACTCTCTCTAATAACTTTCATTTTGCACAGTTATTAGTCTCCTTCCAAGGGTGAAGATTTTCATCTAATCAGAAGAACATAATGCTACTGACTGCATTCAACTTAATGCAAGTAAAAATTAATACATCAGTGAGAAATCAAAAGACTGAGATCCCACGACAGAACTTGATTCCTCCGCCCTGCTATTATGTTGCTTTAAAATCAAAAAAGAAAAGGAGATTTTTAATTCTCTTTTTTTTTCCATTTTAAACACTCAAGTCCATTCGATATGATCCCAGGTCTACTGAGTCAACAATATACTGACTCCATACTGCAAAGCTGCTGCTGACTTCAAAAGGCTAAGGACTCAGGCTCCCGTCCTGTAATTAAGAGAAGTTTAACTAGCATGTAGACCATAAACTGAGGGAAATTTTATGCCAAAACTTTTTCAGGAAGAAATTCAAATGTAACGCTTCTGAAATATTTCAGGAATTCTCAGCTTCCTCAGGCTGGTCCTACCTAAGCAATTTTATTTCACATACTAATCTATTTTTAAATTAAGAGGCTTTTCATTATTTTTTTCAAAGAAAATTGGATTAGTTTTGAGTTGAAACAATTTATTTCAAATTTAACCTCAAAGAAAACTTGATTTTTAAATGCTTCATTCTGAAATGAAGGTTTTAGTCAGAGGGAAGAATTTTCTTCTTTACAGTCAATGGCTTCAGATCCAGGTACAGTAATTCTGATTATTGTAACATTGGAGAAAAGTATGAGAATACTTCTGAACCTGATTCTACCACTCCCACTAACAAGATAGAGATACATATTTTTGATTTTTGTGTAATTTTCTAAGGAGAAGCAAAATGTCATTTTGTTCCTCATACAGAATACAATAAGACTAGCCATTACGTTTACTCCCAATTATCTGCAGCTGCAAAAACAGACAGGCAATATTTTTCACATCCAAAATTCCATTTTTGGCCCCAGACAAAAATCAGTCGCTCTCTCTTATCTACTGTTCTTTCAGAAACTATGAATTGCAGCAGAAATCTTCTAGACTGAACTAACGTCTAGCAAACCATCTGCAAATAAAATCATTTCAAAATTTAGTCAGTGAAGTCATATCACTTTAAAGATACAGGTATGATTATCACATCTCATGTTACCTAAGAACTGAAAATAGATGAATAAAGATTTTTTTTTTTTTAAATCACTTTTGCATGCACAAAGCACAGGATGCTTATATCAATGCACTACCAACGACACGGCTCTACCACAGGTATAAACCAACATTCACCCAACATTTGAGTGAATTTTAAAGGGTATTCCTTCAATAAACAATCCTGTCAAAACTACTTCATTCTGATTTAATGACAAGTAGTTAAAAATATTGGCCCCAAAATAATCTTCTGCTGTAGTTTCCTTTTTGTGTGCAAAGTCAGAGCTACAGGATTATACCAGCTGGTCTACCAGAGAAACAACGGGATAATTCAAGTAATATAAAACTCCTCTTCTATATTTCATTCTTCACACCAGATAAATTGATGTGGTACAATAAATTCTGCTTAGAAACTAGTGAACACCCCACAGAACACATATACTGTAAACACAACAGAAAATGTTCTTCAGTCCTGACATCTAACTTACTGTCACTGTGTAGCAGCACACCCACCACCCAAATGATGCCTGGTCCAGCAGCATCTCTGCTGTAGCTGTTTCATCACATCTTTTCCACATCATTTTTAGCTCTCTTTCTTTATATTAGAATATAATCCCCTATATTAAAAGCCCCAGTGCTGTTAACAGTGACCATAGCTCGTATGCAAGATGTTGTTATTCCACATTACAAAGCAGAACTGGAGGAATTCAAAATCCCAGTGTGGTTAGTGGTAATAAATACTCTTCCACGGCAGCTATTTCAAGCTACATCTCCATGAATTACAAGAGAGGTATCAATAATTTCCAGCTAAATCAATACATTTTGCTTAGGAACCAGAGTTCTTCCACATGTTAGTATTAAAAAAAAATGAAAAGCAGATCTACTTTGTTATGTTATGAGCTAGTCTTATTTTAATGAATGGAGCAGACAGCCTACATCTCCTTAAAGTTTGGATTTCCTTTAATTTATCAATGCAAAATTATCTAGCAGTCATTGATCGAGTTTCTTATGAGAGAAAAGCATTATTAGATATGCTAAATCTCCACAATGTTGCTTCAAAACAGCTGTAGTAATGGATTTTTTTAAGCTTTAACTGAACATCTGTGCACTTTAATTAATTTGAACAAAATGCAAAGAAAAAAGCAACAATAGGTAGCCTGAATTTAACAAACTCATTTCAGTTTTCCAAACTCCCTCAAATAATTTCTCTTCTACATACACAGCAGTATGAAAAATACACAAAGTTCATTCTGCATTTCCAAATATGGTGCAATTTGATTTCATAAGATAGAAATGATTTATGAAAACCAATATTTGCACTTCTATTCTACAGTGTTCTGCTCCTCTCCCTAGTCAGGACCAGCTTTCCCAGAGGTTATTTGGTGTATGGCTGCCCTGCATTAGGGGGCTGATGAGCACAGATATCACTTGCAGGAGTCTGATAAGCTGCCTACAGTATGGGTGAGAAGTGATGAGGAAAGGATTGACTTAACTTCCATGCCCACCAAGAGATGAAGCCCCCAGTTCAAGTCTGCAGGACTCCAGCCTGGACCAGAAGTCACTCAGAACCCAATTCCTAGCCACAGCACCTCAGGCAGCCTCTTGAATACTAAACAGCCATTACTCATTTCAGCTTTCAGAGAAGACAGTCATGTTTGTTCCTCCCAAAAGCTCGAGTGCCAAGAGCTCTCCACAGGGATGTTCTCCTCAGTGGGAAGGCAGTTGCTCTCACCTCGAGCAGCCCTGAAGCTGCTCTCACAGCAGGGCTGAGGAGCACCCTGCACACCCTGCCTGGAGGAAGCTTTGAGCAGGGGCCAATGCACAGGAAGAGTGTAACACAGCCCTGCCACAGGCACACACCTCTGACAGGACTGAGCTCTGCTGGTGCAGACACCCTGTGCTACAAGAGGGCTCCAGGCTCTGCGTACCAAGCAGGCAGGTGAGTGTTGCAGATATGCAATGGAAGACTACAAATCAAGGATTTTGGTTCTGTATTTCAGCCATAACTGTGCTCAACACTTTCTGACAACCACCTGATGCCAGCTTTTGCTCAGTGACCTCTGAGGCATGGCTTTGGAAGTCCTCACCTCATTTTTAGAGCTAGTTACTGCTGCTGTCTGAACCATCACCATGTGAAAAAAGGCCTCATTGACCAGAATTTTATACACTGACATTTCCACATTACCTTACAGCTAACTATCCACCAAAATGCATGCAGACAACTATCCCAATGGAGTTCATATGGTGTACAACACCAACACCAGACCTTGTGTCCATACACTCAGAAGTACTGTAGCTATAAGTCAGAAGTGCAAGGTAAACTTGTTCCAAGAGAACTACCATCATACCATTGGGATCTTACCATTTAAATTTATCCTAAGGAAAACAGGTGGGATCCTTCACTGAACTAGGTGAAGAGGAGGCTTCTGAGTCTTTTTAGATCTCCTTCAGCAGCTACTAGTCAAAGGGATGGCACTCTCTGAACAGCTTAAGAAATGAAGCTGGGAAGGACCTTGGGTATGGGAGACAAAGGTATAAGTATCATGTAGAAAGCAAGTAACTTATTCCACAGACTCCTTATTTACATATTTTTCCCCCACAAAGGTAAAACTATTTATACTTCATTGAAGCATTAGTGTTTCTCTGTAAAACATTCCAGCTACTGCTTTAAATTAAAGAAAAATGCTGCCAAGAAAAAAAAACAAAACAAACAAACAAACAAACAAACAAACAAACAAACAAACAAACAAAAAAAAAAAAAAAAAAAAAAACCAGCTTCTAAGATGGATTCAAGGATGGAATACCATAAGTCAGAAGCTCTCTTGTTGAATCAGACAATGATAACTACTAGAGATTCTTCTGAAATACTTTTTGACAGACTTAGGACTACTACTGTCACGTTCAAATCACTCTGAGGCTGTCTCAGGGTTTTGTTGTTGTTTCACCTTTCGTGGGGACAGGACGACTCACTGGCACCCTTCCAGCACAAGCTGCATTTGAATAACACACGGTGTGCCCTTTAGCTGGCCTGGGAATGCCAGATTTAAAACAAGGTAAGAACTTTCTCCATACACACTCCCCGTGTTCAGCTGCTCAGAATCTATAGCGTCAACAATTTATCATCAAACCCAGAGACTTGCTGCCAACTTATCAAAGTGGCCACTGGCTGCATATGATCTAGTCTGAGCATCTGGCTCTTCACTGCTCCTGACATTAGCACAGACAACAGAATCAGTGGACTATTGAATGCAATTACAGGGAGCGAGACAGACAATAAAGATTGATAGTGCCTTCCCTTTTTATCACGTACAAAACTAGTGGGGGTTAAAGCTTTGCCTTGAGCTGCCTTCGTTTAACAATGATTGAAAATATGCAATTGTGATGGTAAAACACTGCAGCCTGTACCACTTCATTTACTGGACACATTATCAAATTAAATGAAAAGTGAACTGCCAAAAGCAACAGTTATTATATATTAATGATGAATATTTACTTAACATTGTTCACAAATCATACAGGGAACAGAATCCTTCTTGTTGTCTTTGTTGCAGGCTACAGATGAGTAGTTTAACATTTCTATGTTTATGTTACATCTTCTGTCTCCAAATCTCTAAATACAAACACGTGTGATTGGTTTGGTGACTATCCGTGTGGTTACAAACCTGTAATTAATAAAATGCTCCAGTAGTAAATGAAACCTAATTGCTGGAGGGATTCTTTACCTCAAATCACAGTTGGTATTCTTGAAAGTACTTAACTAACCAAAGAACCTAAAGAAAATCAGTGTTTTGTTTCCAGCAGGCTTTACATTGTGGGTCACGTGGTGTGCAACAATCTCTAGCACATGGAAAATCCAGAAGGCACCAACTCAATGGATTTATCATAATACATCTATTGTACAGAATTTCAGACTGGTTGCCAGTCTTTGGTTACTGCACACTGGGTGATCTAAAAATATGCTGTATGTTGGAGCCACACAGATAAGAATGTGGAGTTATGCAAGTGATTGATTGTTTTGCTGACAACTTTCACTCTTTGTGTCCCAGAAGCCATGATAACTACAACACCCTTTCCTCAAGTCACAGCCTCCAGTGTGTGGCTGTAATCTGACTGCTGAATGAGAGCTGCTCACTTTCTCAAGGCTGTGACCTAGTTCCTATTGATTATTTTAATAGATAAAACACAGAATTTCTTTATATGACTGTCCTGTAAGAACTAATACCATAGTGAAATTAAATTAAGAAAAAACTGTCCTTCCTACAATCTCCAAATTAAAACAGTAACTACACTGTCAGCACTATAAAGAATAATCTCCTGTCAATTTTAGACCAACTGCAATAAAGCAGTGGTTGGACAACATGTGGTCCTGGTGCTGCCTGGTTTGGGGTTACACATACGAATGCAAACATATGGTCCTTGTCAGGCAATGATATCTACACTGGCATATTTTTGCCTATGTGCAAAGCTCTGCTTGCTTCAGAAAAGCCCTTGATGCAGGCATTAGTCTCTGCAAGTGGCATGCTGAGGTATCTGAGACTAAATGACTGAAGTGAGTAGTTTAAATAAAAATAGGCATTTGCTTTTTTCCCCTCTGTCCAGTTTTGGGCAGTAAAATAAAGCCATTCAAAGAACACTCACTAATCCACTGTTTCCTCCAAACTTTTCTTCTTTTGAGCACACTGATTATATTCTAGGAATTTGATTTCTACAAACTGTTGATGTAAAAGCAGTGTGGACTAAACAATACAAAAGAAAATTGAGGAAAAAAGTTTCTCTTTCTGGCCATATGCTGGCATATAAACCATAAAAGTGACAAACACACAAATATGCCACAATGGAAAACTATGTGTTGATCCCACACAATAAATTGTAAAAGCAACATGCTGTATGGTACTATTTAACTAAAGTGCAAAAATAACTGTAGGAAATTCTGGCTAAGCTGGCCCACAGTCAGTTTTGGAAGAGATGATGCATCAATAGACAAACTACAAGTAGAACAAATGAATTAGCTTAAGCCTACTGAAAACAGGAAACCAAGGACACTTCTATTTTCAAATGACATTTAATATCACTCTCCTCCCTTTTTAAGAAAGGAACACAGCTAAGTTTAACCAAATATTTCTCAAGAAACAATCATTTTATTATGTTCACATTTACTTGCTGGAAGGATCAAGAGAAATGAAATCAGATTTTTTTCCCATCGAAGACTTTTTCCACTTTGATTTCCATAGAAAGAAACAATAATCTATTCCACAAAGTAACAGAACTATTGAAGCTTAATTTTCTATGATTATTTTTGTTCTTCCATGCCACCTCATTACCTTTACCATATAAAGACAGCAACGAATGCTGTGGTTTGTCCCAAACTCTGCACACACTGACTGGGCTCAGGACTCAAACGATCCTGCCCATCTTTTCCTCAGTGAAGTACTTCTGAGATATCTGCCTTGCATCCAAACACCAGTAATTCTGCAACTCATAAAACTTAATTACTTTGAAACTCTGATCTCCTTTGCAAACAGGTTTACAAATGCTAAAGCCACTGCAAGCAGAAGAGAGGGACCAACAAGGGTGAACCTCATGTCCTTAGAAAATTAGACTAGATGTGAAGTGCAATCAGCAAAGGAGTAGACTGAATGCCTTAAGAGAAGGTTAGAATGTTCAGCTTGATTTTTATTTCAGAAACAAGAGGAAAAACTAAAGTGAACTGTCAGTCATAGAAATAAAAAAAAAAAAGCACAAAAAGCAGAAGTTAAAAATCTTGTCCTTGATACAACCCAATGAAATATGTCTGAAATGAATCAACTGCTCTTCTCATAAGCAATTGTATCACAATTACAGGAATCAACAAAAGCACACACAATAAAAGTGAACAGAGATTCTTTCACAAAGTTCAGCTTGCATTCCCATACTTCTCCAGTGGAAGGTATTGTCCAGCATCATATTTCAACAAGAGAGGGACAGTCAAGTCAAACATATACCAGAGTGACTCCAGAGGGGAGAGATTCTGTTGTTTAAGATCTTCTCTGAGGAACAGAAGAATCAAGCCTATTTTTTTATCTCTCGTTTTGTCATTCCTTTTGTGTCAAACAAACAAAAAAACCACCACTAAACCCAAGAGCAAAGTCTTGCTCATTTTCCTCAAACACTGCCAAGAGAGGCACCGATTCCCAGTCCCCCCTGCTGCACTCAATGTTCCCACGAGCTTAGTGCATGCTCTTTTCTCCAGAAAAGGGAGGTATGTAGCCAAAATCTGAGTGTGGAACGACACCCTGCCACCACACCAAAGCTTAGTAACATCAACAAGATATAGGGAAATTTTAGTACCCCAATCAGTAAGCATATTTGCTCATTAACTTTAAAATACTGCATATGACAGCCAGTATTTTGGCTGCATGAACTATTCTAACAGGAAAATATAACAGAATATTCCAGTATACATTCCAGAACACTCTAGATCTTAAACCTATTGATCCAAGCACAGAAAGGGGGAACCCAGTGCTCTTGAATTCCCTTCTGGACTCTGACACTGACCTTTGCTGTGGCATTGGACAAGAAGCCAAATGTCGTCTCCATCTGCAACCCTGCCTAAGCAATGCTGTAATTTATTCACCCTTTTAAATGTATCACAGGTACTAATCCTTTATCCACAAATATCTCAAGTTTGGGGAAAAGAGCTTGTTTCAGCCAGTTTGTCAGAGGCATGAAATAGGCAATATCATGCAAGATGAGAAATCTGAAAATAATATTTAATGCAGAATGGAAAAACTGCTGTTATATAACATAAAAAGTCCAATGTAGTCATGCTTTAATATTTTCCAAAAACTAAATCATGTTATTCTGAGAATGTCTTCAGCATCATACCTTTCTGGTCAAAGACTGATTTAGTTTCTTGCAATGACACAAGAAGAAAAACAGCCTCAGTATGGAATATGCAAAATGTAAACCTGTTAAATTCTGAAACAGGATTTTTCTCATCACCTACTTCATTTAAAAACAGTCTCTTCAAAACCAGTTATGGCTATTCAGAGGGTGACTCCATCAAAACAAAATCCAGTGGAGGATACCAGTTCACTTAACCTCACACCTCAAAGGACTTTGTATTTGCTTGCTTCTGCTACAGCTGCCAGGTGCCCATTGTCCGAAGTCATGGTCACACACGTTATTTTGGAGGCATGATGAAGCATCTTCAGAAGTTAATTTAACACAACAGATTTCTTCAGCAGAGGCAAAAATGTAAATGTTCTACTTTATGGTGGTACCAAATCACACCATGTCCTTCATGTAGGGTCCAGAGCAGAAAGATGCAAAAATCTCTCCTAAGATACTCCACGGAGAGGAGCATGGTTTACAGATACCCTCCAAAACCCCCTGGGAAAGACTGAAAATGCCCAGAGAGCAGAATTTTCCTCTGGAGATCCCCACCTCTCTTTACTGACTGCAGAAGAATCAAGACTACACACAAGCACTTTGAACAAGGACCTAAAGCCAAGAAGATGGGTCAAGATCCTGCAAGAGAAGTCAGAAAGCAGGAAGAGGTCTTTGGCAGCCTTCCCACAGGAGCTGGAGTAAAGTACTTTGGGCTGTCTATGTTTCAATTCCATGTGTGTGAAAAAAAGAATAACATTACTGCCCCAACTCACAAGGGCACAATAAACACATTAATGATTATTATGCCCTCTGAAAATATGGTAATGAAGGTTGTAAGTATAAGCACCATCATTAGAAGTGGCTCTGTGCATTTATTTTCACTTACCAGCTCTCTCTGTTTTGCAGAACTTCCTTACAAGTGACCTCATCGCAGAACTTGGAAGGACCCTCAACCCATGTCCACCAGAAGCTTTAGAGCATTTGTGAGAAAGGGCTCAGCCAATGCACCTTCTCAGCAACACAGATGTGATTCTGCTTGGTGGGAGCAATCCCCACTTGGTTGACGTCCACAGAGGATGACGACAGATGCTTCTGGTTTTATCTCTTTAATTATGTTTCACAAGCACTGTAATTTCTTAGAGTCTCTTCAACTGCTACATTCCATTACCACCTCCATTCCCTGACAGCTCCCCTTGGCACAACAAATATAACATCAAAAGAGGACACGAGGGACACCAACCCCAGTGTGCCAAAGCCTCCTGTAACGACCCTGCAGGGTCCCCTGCGTGCCAAGCAGGGAGGCAGAGGCTGCTCTCCAGCCCCAGAAAACAATCCCATAAAAGCCTCACAACCGTGTCGTTCTCCACCTTGCTTTCCCTGCACCATTTCACACGAGGGAGAACACTGTACCACAGTGATGGGAATTTTAAAACAAAAAGGCTACAATTAAAATCCTTTACAAAGGATATTTTTAGTGAACTCGGAGCAGGGAGCTACAAACAGTTCCCCCCCATCCTAAGAACCCCTTCTCTGACCAGCTTAAAGCTGGAAAATCACAATATTTTACACAGGGTTCATAAAGAGCTTCAAGTTGTAGAGCACATTGATAAGAAAGTGAGCAAGACAAGGAAAATGGCAAATGCTGGAGCAGTCCTTACTCAGGACTACAAGACCCAGCATATAAAAAACCTGGTGAAAAATAATTGGTTTACAGGTAAAAACACAAACAGAGGAAACCTTGTCTGTGGGCAAAACAATAACATGAACATTACCTTAGAAATTCACAGTCTAGTCACTCATTCCCAACGTCTCTTCAAGGCAGCTGGTTCAGTCTCTGGAAATTAAAATAGTAATAAAAACGTAATTATGACAAATACATTTATGATAATAATTCCAGAATATCTTATAATAAGAGTCAAGAAACAGATAATCTTCCCTTCCATGTAGCCTGCCCAAGAGAAGACACCAGACCTGCAGGAAGGACACGTGGGCATTTGGGGAGCCCTGACCAGTTCAGCAAACACACCAGCAGAGGGGCATGGCTAGCTGACCAAGGGATAACTGCTTCTCCCCTCTCACCCCTAAATATGATAAAAAATGAATTCTTGAGAAATTAAAGGCATTTAGAGTAATAGCCCTCCAAATGCACGGGATTTATTTCTTCTCTCACATCCATGGTTTATGGCATTGTTTGGGTTTTGGGGTGGGTGGGTTTTTTCATTTCTCCTGCAGTTTACTTAGTATTAGGCTTGCACTGATCTCATCAATAAGAAATGAATTTTGGTAACTTTCAAAACCACTATATTATTTTTCCTTTTATTTGTAGTGAGTTTTTCTTCTCTCAGTGGTATTACTGCAATAAGTCAGTCATTATTTCTTTATGTTTTCCCTCCTTTCTTTAGTATTTCATTTCCCTTTACAGCACATCTCATGATCACAAAGAAAACAGAGACACTTATTTCTTTTAACAGTTGAAATTGCTGCAAGTGATTTAACTGTCATTTAATCTGATTCCTCTCTTCTGTCTGTGGAGAAATATGTTTAATGTACTGGAAATTATGTTAATAAGAAAAAGCATTATCTCTTTTAATGAAATAAATATACAAATATTTCAAAATAAAATAAAGAGGCAATCTTCGCTGAGGAAAAAATGTCTCTTATGGTTTGCATAAAATAAACAAATGAGAAAAATTAATGAATACATTGAAATATACTGACAAAAATTATGCCTCAACTCAAAAGGGAAAAAAATAAAAGAGAAGGTGACTGAATTGCATCTCACCTAATCAAATGCTTTTTGAGAAAACACAGAAGCAAGCTTAAAGGATCAGAGTACAAATTATTTTTTTAAATTATTTTATTACCCTAGGCTAAACATTTTTTCCCTCCTTTAAAAAGCCATCAGCTTTCCTGCATTTTCTTTTATTTTCTTCAATTGCTGTTGAAGTAATATTTATTGTTTAATGACGGCAATTGCTTCATCCTTTAATTATCTTTGATCCTGTGCCACAAAACATATTTTATTTATGGCAAAGAACTTTGAACCCCTCTGATTTAGTTAATCCTAACAGTCAATAACTCTATTTCTGAGCTTTAGCATTATGAAGTATGTAACTAGCATGCAGTAAGGTTAAACAAATATTGTTAGTGGTGAGAGAAAAACTTGTAGCAATTATGTAATAAAAGCATGACCACTGCAACAGAAACACATAATTAGAGATTTAATTACAGACATCAAAACAAACTGAAGATGTCAATAAAAAAAAAAATAAAAAATCTCTTCTGTGACAAACTGATTTCATTTCCCTGTTCTACAATTCTGGATTTTATTGTGTTTCTTTATGTTTTCTTGTTTTCCAGAAATAAACAGTGCAAAACAAAAAGAAGATACTCAGTGTCATCTGTTGGGGTGAGACTGGTAGGAATTTGATTAAAACCCGGGTTTATTTTCTCACTGGAAAGAATTAGTGCCTTATACCCATCCAACAGTGGATTTTTGTTAAATTCCCCTCTAAAAAGAGCCAGCAGTGACGAGTATGTGTTCCAAATTCATTTGGGGAGCTGCAGTCGTTTGTGTCACATACCTTCTCAAGGCATGGACTCAGTGCACTAGTTTCTCTCCTTGATTCTCCCCTCCTTACAAAGTGTGATGGATCAGCAGCTCCAGCTCAGCCACTTCTGCTACCCAGAATAACTCACAAGAGCATGATGTGTAAAGATCTCGAGTGACTTTCTTACTTGAAATCCAGTTTTCCTTTCCTACAGCTCTCCTTTTGGTTTATAGACTTGCAAATCCCATCAGGACAGAAGCTATGCAGTCAGTGTTTTGGGTTAGGATTAAACAGGTCGCCTTCTTATTCTAAAAGCATCTAAAAACCCTTGCAGGGAAATTCTAAACCCACTGAAGTCAGTTACACAACTCCCACCAGCTTCAGTGGGGATATCAACCTGTGTTTCCAGAGGCTCTCTTATTCCTTCTCTGCTTCTTTTGGAGTTTTTAGACATTCTTTTCCTCCTGAAACATGCTTTGGGGAAAATCAAAAATCTAGATAGGAAACTCCTTACAGAAATCTTCCACCTTGAGGCCCTACACCTGATTCTTCCTGATTGGATGCTTAAGCTGCTTGTAGTCATTACATTAGATACAAAGCAAACCATACAGAAAGCATTTGCTCTGAAGTGTAGATTATAATTCTTGTAAAACAAGTAATCCATTTAAATAAATTTAGAATCACTAATTTTATATATATACACATATATACAAAACCAGACTCTGTACAAATATGGGGATTTGGTTTTAATTATGTACTTTCTTTTCCTGCTAAATTTCAATTCTACAGAAAACATTCCCTGCAGCTATTGTGATCAGGGTTTACAGAGATATTTAGGAGAGGATAACCCTATATATTCACAGCTTTATTCTTCTAATTCGAGGTTTACAGGGCATTTAAAACCAAAACCCCAAACCCCTTTGTATTTCTTTTATAACTAGAGTGAAGAATGTTCAGCAGTATAAATGAATTAGGAAATTACTCTACTGATGTGAAAAAAAACATGAGGCTGTTAACGTGCACACAAAAACCCCACTAATTCAATCAGCTCTGAACCAGGGAGGCTGAGGATGAAACCTTCTCCACTTGAGGAATGTGAAAGTCAATAACTGCACCTTGAGAACCCAAACACGAAATGTAGAGAAGACCTTTGATTGTCCAGATGGATGCACCTCACCCTGCTCATCCCCTGAGACAGGGGTTGGATCTCTGTCAGAGAGGCAGCCAGGAGCCTGCTCTGGAGGGGCTTCCACAGTGAAGCCCTTGAAGTAAGAGACACTCTCCCTCCCCAAAAATACCTGTTCAAAGAGTTTGCCCTAAGTTGGAAAGAGCAGATCAGTGAATGGCACCTGGAGACTGGGGCAGCCCAGTGGGGAGGTGTCTCAGGGCACCTCCAGGTCCTGTCTGCACCGTGCCAACAGTAGCTCCAGTCTCCAACGTGCTCTGGATCAGACCCACTAACATGGCAACCTAAAAAATTGTAATAATCTCATAGATTCCTGTTGTAACAATGCTCAAGGAAACTGCATTAAAACACTGGAAGTAGTGATACTTTTTTATTCCAACAACTTTTGAGTAATCAAAAGACTATTGACACAAATGAACTATCTTGTCAGGTTAGAAAGAAAGAGACCCCAAAATCACTTTTTTAAAAGGCATCTGTCTCAAGCAGAATGCTTTAAACTTGCACCTAAGAATATCTGTAAGCTCTGCCTTATTTTTGAGATTTCAAAAATAAAGATTCAAAAATCTCATCTTTTTTTTCCCCATTCAAGATTTTGAAAGGCATCCTTCTTTCAGAAGGACACTTCTGATGCAAAAGCTTAATTTTAAGCAAAATCAAGCAAATCAAAGTTCCCCAAACATCTTTTCTGTTTTTTTTTTTTTTAACCCTTCTTTTCTGTTGCTTTTTTTTTTTTTTAATTAAAATTTTGTTTCTTTTCATTTTCTTGTTCTACTCTTGATAGAAAAATTGGGTGGAAGGAAAGAGCATACCTACTTAAGGTAGCATACAGCAATAAATTTGACTACAATGAGACTTTTTCAGTGAACACACTTAGAACACTGAATTTCAGTCATCTTGCAAATTAAGCTTTTCTTGGTTTAAGGCTAAATATGGTTGAAATAAAATCCAGGACTTATTTCTTACATCTGCAGAGGAGTTCTACAGACACAGCCCTTCTCTGCCCATGCTGTGAATGAAAATAAAATCCCTTCCTTGATGGGTACAGCTTCCACCATCTTTTAGTGTCCATAAACTCATCAAGAAAAAGGATGGCACAGACAGATCTTCCCAACCACAGCTCAGCTCCACTCATCTCTCAGCCCATCACACTCCCCTTGCTGTCTAGGGGATGGCAATGCTGTGAAAGTCTCCATGAGGTCTGAAAGGCTCCACATACAGAGAGAGCTCCTGCTCCTCTGTGGAAAGCCACCACCATTCACACCTCAGATGTTGGGCTATTTTCTTGAACACTGGTGGCAATCACAGAACGTTAGGGGTTGGAAGGGACCTCCAGAGATCACAACCACACAGATCTAGTGCTGTGCCTGCTGCCCAACCTGTTTGCTTCTCAGTGTGTGAGCCAAGCCCCTCACTCCTCTTACCCTCTCAGAGCTTCTGGCTGCTGTAGGTTGAACACATTACTGCAACATCAATGCAGAGACTGAAAGCTAAAAGTAAAAAGCTAATAGTATTTTATGCACTTCTGAAGTTTCTCCTGCCTCTTTCATGTAATTCCTTTAGCCTTTTATCAGTCTTTTTAAATATATTTGAATTTATTTGATTGTCACAGTTTCTTTCTCTGTTCCTTTAATGAAAGGAATTAATTTATATACCTTTGAAGGGAGCACTCTGCTTTCCCACAATGCAGTAAGCCATTTTTTCCTCAAAATGGGATTCATTGTCTTCAAGCCTGAACCTCAGCAACGTGCACAAATGCTGAATCTAGAAAATCAAGTGTGTGTTTGAAACCAGAAAATGGAAGTGCATGTCTGAGCAGAAATGCAGAATTTGAATATCCAGCTGTGAACACCACCGCTCTACCCAACCTGTTTGGGTGTTTTCAGTATTTGTATTTCTTGAAATATGCATTTTTGCAAACAACATTGGATTGCTTCTATCTGCTCTACAGAAATAGATCATGAACCCAGCAATACTGAAGAAGAGGACAGAGAATTTAGGAAGAGGAGGAGTAAACATATTTGGCTTTGCACACCTATTTCAGTTACGTTAGGCAGAGGGCAAATATTGCTTCATGCAATTCCCATCAGCAGAACTAATGCAGTAAGGTGTGCCAAGTATTTCTCTCTAAACACCTCTCCCTCTTTTTCAGAAGTGCCAATTGATAGCAGATGTCTCAAAACCTCCAGCATCCTTGATATCTATTTCAAAGAGATATCGATAGCTGAAGATCAAACTTCTACAACCTCCTTCCACAAAGCTTTCTCATAGATGCTCAAGAGTGAATGCAAATGCAAGCCACAACCTTCACCTCCTTGAGACCAGTCAAAAAGCAGAGTATGGCCTCTATTACAGAATTTTTCTTTTTCATTCTTGTAGAATTCCATAATGATTTAATAAATTGTGACAAACAACTTTGAGTTGAAACACAAATTACAACATATCCCTATAAGTAATTAATTTTTTTTTTCTATAAAGCCAGGCTTTCTGCTTTCTTATCCTTTGTAGAAGGCACTTGTGGTCATGCTGGCCAGGCTGGAAATTAACTGGGGACTTCACACTTCATCCTTCAAGATTTCTCTTCTCTGTTTCTCTTGCAGCAATTGCATAGGCAGCAAGCATGTATGTATTATTCAGCACTGACAATTCAAGTTGTGGACACCTCATCATCCCACAAAAATGCCCCCCATAACTGGAACCAGAAGAAACTATCCATAGACTATTCAGTGCTCAAACACAGAAGTAGATGAGCAAGAGCAAGACAGATGCTCTCAACATGAGTAATGACAGAGTTCCTGTTCTGCCAAAGGAGCTTTTGTCCTTCCTTATCATTCTAACAAGTCAACCTGGGAAACCATCTGCAAAACTGAGAACAAGCAGCAATTTTTTTGTGAAATATGTTAAAAATCACTTCCTCACAACTTTGGGAGTAACTAGACTTGTTATCACAGTGTTTTCCAGGTAGCACTTCAAGAATCTACACCTGTACAGAAGACTTCTCAGGTTATGAAAACACCCGTAACACCTAAATTTAGGCAAGTTGTCAGACACAAGTCACGTCAGGCTTGCAAGCATTCCTATTTCTAGTTCCTCATGACACTCAGTGTCCCTGCTTCTCATTCACTCAGAAATTACAGGCTGAGAAGTTTCTCTGTGCTGTCTCTAGCACACCTATACCTGATCTCTCCTTGGTAGAATCTAGCAAAAAGGTGCTTACAAATACAATTAAATGTTTTCAGACTTCAGAAAGTGTTCAGCATTAGTCCCACCGAAGTACTACAGAAAGGTTAAGGCAGATTTTCCCCTTAGCATTATTTTCTTTTCCTCTTTGGTTGACTTCCAAATGGGTAGCAACAGTCCACTGTCAGGCGATGAAATTAGAACGTCAGAGATAGCCTAACAAGAATGCAATTTATCACTGTACTATTCCAGTAGAGAGAATTTCTATTCCTTAAATAAACATATTTCTTTAAAGTGTCAACATAACCAAGAAATCTGATCTTCTAGACAATATTCCAGGCTTGATGCATTTTTATTGCTCACCGGTAATGAAGTTTTAACTCTTGATATATTCCTCCTATTTAACTGCCATTTCAACAAAACTAAAATGATCAATTTCCAAAGTTGGTTCAGGCAGAGCCATGACATTCTGCAGCAGAATGTGCCCAGGTGCTCTCTCTGAAAGCACCCACCATTATGCTTCAACAACAGGGGAGAGGAGGTGGAAGAATAAAGAACAGATTTAAATGCATAACAGAATTGAGGCTATAAATTTGTTTCGCACTAGTTGCACATGTAAATAAGCTGTACCCAGCAACTTTTTTTTTCTCCCCTATTTGCAGTTTGCAAAGTAAGTGCTAGCATTATGTAAAGCTCCCATGTGGTGTAAATGGCATTGCTCTATTAACTCCAGTGAGTCGCCCTTATACACACTCTAGATTTAATGATGATAACTTCTATTCAAAGTTATGACTACAGAAAGAGATCTGAATGAACAACTTCTATCGCATTTATACTTGTCATTTGGGATTAGCTAATCCCAGATCAACTCTGTACATAATATATAATTGCATATCAACAATATCAGCCTGCAAATGTGTCTCACTTCTTCTAGCAGTTTCCCAAGTTAAGCATTTTTGTCCTGCTAATGAACCTTTTGTTACAGTGAATATGATTCTGCCAGGAATTTAATGCATGTAAATGTAATGACATAAGAGCATTACATAACCACTCTCCTACAGGAGTTTATACAGCACGGACTGTAATGAAGCCAGACTATAAATGATGCATATACCTGCAAGGGGAAAGTGGCATTTTTTAATTTAGGGAATCACTATAAATAACAACATGGCAAGAAATGGTTTCAAAGCTTCAACGTGTTTGGGGAAGACGATCAATTGACACGCTGCCCAATTGTTAAATGTAAAAGGAGCAGCTAAAAGATTTGAAGGTACTTCTCACTTTCTAAGAAACTTAAAAAGGTGGAAGAAAAACCTAGAAACCCTCCCTCAGATACACCCACTCCATCCTACATTATAGACTGTTCTCACTCTGCTTTTCCTTCAAATTTTGGAATCAAAAGGTGCCTGCAACCAGAATTTGAACGTTCAGGGCCAGATTCTGAAGCCAACTGTTCACATCAGAACGCTTCACTTTACAGCAGCTGGCTCCACGGACTCACACCTAGAAAACACAAACTTCCACAATGAGGGACAGAAGGGAACTCTTGCAACTTTTCCAGTGCTGTTTAACCTCTGTGCACCTGCTCAAAACCTAAGAAAAAGTGTTTACAGAATAAGATCTGAATGAACTCCTTCCACCGTTTCCTTCCCTCCTTTCCTTCCAGCCACGGAGATACCTTAAAAACAGCAAATAAAGGTAATATATGTGCCTGACTCTCAGCTGCAGTAACAGCTGGGGAAATACAACTCTGTCCCTAAAACAAATAGCCTATTTGTTTACATTTAGGGAGCTGAAAAGAACGACTGTTCATCTTGCGTAATTCCTGAATTTACCAAAGACAACACTGTAATTTCAAGTAGACTTCCTAAACCACTTTGTGCTATGGTTATTTATGTTATCCTGAGTAAGAAGTACTCCTCTCGTTGTATGTATAAATAAATTAGTGTATAAGCAGACATTAAAGTGTCTCTATTTTGCATACAACCGCCTCCTTATTTTCCCCTTGTCGACTTTGTGTTTGACAGAAGGAATTTCACCTCTGCCCACTCCTTCTCATTCTGCTATCAGTGATCTCAAGGCAAAGAACTCACAACTTCTTCCCAAAATTAAATTATACTACATAAATTCTTTCTGAATATTGAAGATATTATAATTTATGGCAGAAAAAAATACAAAACAGATATTTCTGAGTATCCTCAAAATCCAGTATTAACTTTTCATTTAGCCAGAAATAAAAACCATCATTTTAAACCAATCTTTCCATACAATAAGCCAAAAGTCTGGAAATAAGGCTGAAAAGGTTGGAAAAAATCCAGCTCTATCACAAATGAAACCACACTAAAGTAACATGAGGGTGTAATTTAAGACCCTCCAAGTGAAAGAGCTCAGAGTGAGTGCTTGGGACTCTTGACTTGTGAAAAAGGTATTTAAATAAAGAGGCAAATAACATCATGGATGCTCTGTTTGGAATACAGAAGCAGATAGCACAAGCTAATTTGTTACATGAACTGCTGCTGTTTGCATAGCAATTCAGAAGGAAGCAAAGGATACAAGTTGCCAAACTCTTGGGATCCATGTAGAAATGGGACTTTTTATCACTCGTTTTTCGGTGCCATGTAGCACTTCCTCCCCAGTTCATACGTTATGATACACTGCTAAAAAGTGCAGCACGGATTTTCAGATCCACTGCACTGTATCTGGCAATTTTAGAAGCATTTTTATGCAGGAACCCACCTGCACATTTTAGAAGCTGATCACAGGCCCCCACGTTTGCACATTTTGGGCACTAGGAACGGTCCCTGCAAGTCCATTCACACAACAAATCCACAATTTTTTTCCAGAGTAACTTTCTTCCCCCACTTATGCACAAGCAAGAGAGCATTTCACCAGCCCCAAGGGCAGATTTGAACTTAGACTGCAGGTCTTTACAGCTCTTAGAGGTAATGAATACCATATCAAAACCAGTTCACACCACGTTCTGAGGTTGTATAGTTCTGATCCCAATAAAATATATAACGTCTGGTATAAATAATTATTTTGTTGATTTTATACCTTCTCCCGTTTTGCTCATATATACAGTGTTCAAAGCTAATATATTATTCAGTAGCTATAAAAGATCTTTTCTGGTCTTTTTAGTGGTGTTATTGTCTTTCACATCCTGTCAGGGCATTAAGATGTCATATAACTTTGCAAGAATTTACTGCACAGACCAAGGTGCACTTTGCTAATGTTATAGGGACGTCTGAGTACGCTGGCATCACTTTATTAAAATCCATCCCTTAACAGTCTGCCCAAAGCCTGGGCTAAAACACCAACTGCAGCTATGGTAGGAATAAAAGAAAGGAAGCACACTGCTTCCAAAAAATGACTGCTCTGTCCAGTCTCTTCAGCCATATGCAAAAATCAGCCTCTCCCACCACCCCAGACTGGAGGGCAGGGGCTGGGGTGCATGCACCCACGGACAGTGAGCTGCTTTCCACTCCTTAGGGCTGCAGTCAGACCAGACAAAGCTGCACGCTCCCCAAATGCATGCAGAACACAGTTATTCTAAGCACAAGCACCAGTTAAACCAAAGGATGATTCCCAGCTATTACTGTTTGCAAGGGACCTCTTCTACGTTTGCATGCGGCATACAAGGGTGCAAAACTGCCAGTTCTATTATTTTAAAAGTAAGAAACAGCCAGTAACCTGTCACAGCAAAACCACAGATTTTTGAACTGTCATGTGTATTGTCCAGCCCAAATGAACCATTTAAAAAATAAAAATCACTTTTTTCAGATCGTTTTGGACATCCTTTTAAGCAGGGAACACAGGGAGACAAAGCAGTGGTGCAACAGCAGAGTTTGAGGGGCTGTGACTGGCAATCCTTACTGCTCCCCTGGCTGGAAAAACAACCATGAACACCCCTCAATGATTGGCCTCCCTTTAAGAAAATGACAAGAATATTTTCTATCCTATAGAATGTTTGCATCAATCATCTACCTGTGGCTTTCACAGTGAGCTGGACTATTACAAGATTGATGATAAGCTCAAACACAATCCTTGACCTAAATACATTATGTAGCAGTGGATGCCTGTTAAGTAGGTCAGCACGGGCTCTTAAAAGTTATGCAAAACTTATTGCTGCCACACAGCCTGCATGTCACTAGTCGAGAAGTATGAGAATCAATTTTATAGGCTGGAGGAAATCTCTTCTCATCATAGGAAAATCTGGTTTGCCATACTTAAAGTGTCTTAAATACCAGAATACGCTGCTTGTCATGTGTCTTTAGGCCTCTGAGGGAAATAAAAGTGAGGTGGGCAGCCAATGAAATCCCCCTCAACAGTCCTGAGGATGAGCCTGAGGTTCACATACATGGAAGATTTCTCTTTGAAAAATAATTGTTCAAATAAATATTTTCCATTCTCGCAGTCAGACAAATGGTGATTTATGGGATGCATCAGACAAGGCTGTCAGGCTGAGGAAGTCTGCACTTCGTAGTGATTAATCAGAGAGAGCTCTGTTACCCTGCCTGGATCAGGGAGGCTCTTGGGCAGCATGGTGTAGAGGGGGCGACTGTGCAGCCTTGCCTGTTGCAGTAGCCACGTGTGAGGCAGTATAGCCACGTGGCATGACAGAGAGAATATTGTCCTTGCTGCAGTGAACAGGTAACTGCTTACCCACCCCTTCCTAAACACCTCTGCAGCCTAGAGAGCAGAGACTGGACCTGCCTTGCTGAGTGAGGGGTGGCTCCTGCAGAGAAACGATGCTCCATGGTGGGAGGTTTTAACCTGAGGCTACACTGGGCCTGCCTTTCAAGCATTGTATAACAACAGCCAGGAGCCCAGGATTTTCAGACCCCGTTCCTGTCTCTCACCAGATTCAAGGACTTGCCATCATTCTCACCATGTCACACTGCCACAGACCCTTATCCTCAGCCTGCAAGCAGGCATGGCCATGAAGCTGTGGTCACGGTGTGAAGTGCTGTGCAGAACTCTCTCTGCAGGAGCCTTCCCCACCAGAGTGCATATTGGTGAGGGCTCACACACCAGATCTCTGCATTTAACTGCACCGAGCAACTTACTGACAGATGTCAATAAAAAATAACCCGAACAATATATACCAGGAACAGGAATGTACCAAGGAAAAAAAAAAGTGAGAAAAGCAAATATTTTTCATGAGAGAGAAGAAATAGTCTGTAGAAGTGTCTGGAAACAGCATGTCTCCTGAAGGCTTTCCACCAGCTCCTCAGTAATGCAGTTCATGTATGCAAGTTGCATATTTTAGTCAGCGTTTAACTGCAAAGCTTTTCCTTTGAGACAAGTGATTAGTTTCTTTTTCTGTCTGACCTAGTGCATACTGCAGTGCCCCCCTATTCTCTGTTTGTGCCCTGCAGGCAGCAATGTCCCACCAACTTTCCACCAAACACAAGGCAAAATGACAAAAAAGTGAGGGGTATTATTTTGCATGTTGAAAACAAATACATGCTATTGTGTTGTTTCTTTTATTGTTTTGTTATTCCATCATTATTCACCACAGTTCTTCCCTTCATTTGCAGACTTTGGGTTTTAATGTAATGGCCATTCAATAAAAATGTTGCTTTTAAGGGTTTGCATATCATCCCATTTTCTCTTCAACCCTTCAGCAACCATATGGCAAGCAATCAGGTCTGCAATCACTAGGTCCATATTATGTAGAGCATGATTTCAGCATTATGCTATTACCCATCTGTTTCTGTAGAAAAAGACATGAACCCTTGTATAAGAGGTCAGTGGTTTCATTGCACACCGTATTCCAGAAATCTATCTCTGTTCACTTGAGATCACTTTTGTGATTTACTGTAGTCTTTTAGGCCAGGCTTTTTTTTTTTGCCTTTTTTTTTTTTTTTAAATACAGACAATCAGCACAATTTGTCTGTCTTGTATAAAATTCTCTGTAACTGTCATCCTCTGCACTTACGGTCTCTTAGTTAAAGATGTTCTCCTGAGATAATGCCACTTTCTTAAATAAGAGACAAAAAAAAAAGGGAATGCTCACCTATTTTCATTTAACAGATCAGTTTAGGAATAATGAGGTTTGCTCTTCAGCATCAATTCATTCATGGACTAGTAAAAAAGGTGTTTTTTGCTTTGTTTCTTTGGTTTCAGGAATCCAAAGTATGCAAATAGGTGTTTGGCTTTCTGTAGAGGAGGAATGCACTATAAGAGTACAGATATAATGGTAATGTCAGCTTTTAATTTGACCTAGTACTTCAATTCTGCCCACAACAAAGACAAGACAATGAACTTCAACTACAGCCTATCAAGCTTATAAAAGGGGGGAAAAAAAAAAAAGGAAAAAAGGAGTCTAAGACCAGGGAACTTAACCACAGGGCACTGTTAACCATAGCATATAACCAGATGCCTTAGTTCCCTACGACTTTATCACCATAAAATCTCTGCCATGATAAATAATAATAATAAAAAAAAAAGAGTCCAAAATAAAATTCAACATTCCTTAATTCTTATACTATTCAATAATTACACAACATATTTAACTGGATAGTTATGCTTCACTAAAGAAACACAATGGAATTCTCTTTAACAATCTCTTTTAAGTAAACCACAAGCAGATTTGTCAGGCACTTCCCAAACTCGGAGGGCTGAACAGAAAAGTTAAAATTCAAATAATGTGAAAGCATACACAGAATAAAGTCAGAGAGGTATGATGGAGGAATCTGAAATGGGGTGAGATAACGTTGAGGGAGCCTGATCCAGGAGCACAGCGTCACATCAGGACTTGTCTTGACAGAAACTGCAAGCACTACAGTGAAGAAGAGTCACACCACGTCAGATGCATGACTACCTGGTGACATGAAGATGAATAGGAGGAACAGGAAAAGAAATGGAGCAAATCCATGCTAGCTTACAGGAATTTTAATAGGAGTTCTAGAAAAGTGTGGAAGCCTTTGCTAGATCCTATGGAAACAAGGGAGTCTGGAGCAGCCAAGTTCTGGAAGAGGCTGCTACCACTGTTGTCTAGACAGGAGGCAGTGAGAGGGGCTCTCTCTGGGAAGAAGAGCTCAGAGATGAAGGGCAGGCACATTGTGAAATACCTGGAAAGCACAATGTGAAATACCTGGAAAGCTCAAGAAAGAAGTGAAGAAGGGGTGTAATTTGTGAGATGTTCTTGTTAGCTATGCACTTCTCAGAAGTCAGTTATTTTGCTGAAGGAAGCTGAAACAAAGAGAAGTTAATTGGGTAGAGTTGGACGTAAAACGGGATGGAGAAAAGCCATAGAAGCTTCCAACACATCTGCAGTTTATTACGGGTGACAGAAGTGGCTGAAAAGTGTAATTTCTAAGCTTCCTTTGCAGAAGGAAGGCCTTAAGGATAAAATTTGCAGTGAAAGGGAATCAGCATCTTCATCGACCAGAGCCTCTAGTCAATGCTGGAGTACAGGAAGCGACCAAGATTTGTGCAGTGCCTTCCACACACTAATACACATTAAAAAAAAATAGATCTGCATTACAGCCCTTGGACAACACTCCACAAGATTTGTTTAACTCACAAAGCAGCCAGACTGTGGGAGCAGCATGGAAGTTTGATCCACTAATGGGAGAATTAAGCTTTTGTAATGTATGCTTAAGTATCAAATGCTAAGTGTCATTTCAGTAATAAAATCATTAGAGAGAGGATACATGGATATATTAGGCCGATTAGGTAGACACAGACAGATTAGATGGGATGACCACAAAGAATAAGGTAAATATGAAATGGAGAAAAGTAAAGGGCAGAAAATTGAATCTAAAAGAATATTATAGATATATGAACTTGGCAAATAAGTGGAGTGATTCCCCTGAAGGAAGAAATATTAAGCTGGTCAAATAAAAACTGGTAACTCATTTTTCCATTTTACTTTTATCTTTGACTATATATGGTGTAAACACTACAAAAATTAAGGAAAACTTGAAGTGTTCAGAGTAACTATGGAAATTACAGGCTGACAACCATCAATTACAGAATAAATGTTATTCAAAAGTGGATGTAATAATAGCTGGCAAGACACATTAATACAGTTTGACCTACAGTTTTATTTACTTCTTTCAGGCAACCTGAATGTCATGATGCTTACATAAACAATGCTTAATGCTTTGAACTTCAGTAAAACACAGCAAGAGTTAATTAAAATGATACCATCAAGGCATATCTCTTTCAATATAATAGACAGAACAATAAAGAGAGACTAAGTGTTTATTATAGATTCTAATAATTATTCACAAAAAGCATACAGTGAAAGACTAATCTTCAATTTTAAAGATAACTTCTTGAGCTGAAAAATCTCCTTGCTTTGATGTTTGCTAGCTGCTGAAATTCACGCATTTGGGAGCTGAGACTTTGGCAAACAAACCCTTAATACACAGGGATAAAAAGCTATTTTCAATAACATTAATGTTTAACGCAAACTGCTAACAGCAAGGAAATGCAAAGTTAAGGCTGACAACTCCATCTCTGGCTTAGAGAACAGGTTAAAAAGCCACAGCATCTTGTGCCAGGAGCCTCGGAAGGTCGTGTTGTGAATATCCTGGCTTTTGTTTCATTTTCCATTCTCTGATTCTTTCCATTAATGTGTGGACTTGGGAGGTTATTGTTCTGTTTTAATTTGTTGTTGCTATGATGGCATCGCCTCTGTTCCTTTAATCAACAAAAAGCCACTGACACTGAGTTCCAGACAGAGATCAGGTTATGAAACCTCCTGCTGTAACAGCCATCCATCCACCTCTCCAGTAGTACCTATGGCCACAGCCTCAACCCCCAAAACAAACCCCACTCCAAAGGTCTGGAGTCACAGAAAGCCTCCAGTCTCCCTAACCTTCCTACAAGATGTGCACCCCTCTCTCCCTGCTACAAAGATTATACAGTCCCAAGGGACATAAAACTTTAGTTCATCAGCATCTCAAATGATTTCAATTTACCAACAGCCCAGATATCCTGCAAGCTTCACACACAGCCAGTGCTCAGCTTTTGGTACCCATTGGCAATGCAGAGAGAGTTTCTTCCAGATTTGTGGGTCTATCTTGTACCCCCACACTTGCTTTCCTGCCTCACAGCAGACAAGGAGCACTGCAGGGAGCTTGTGTGCAGGAGCTAACCATGTACAGGATTTTCTCCTTAGGATACCTGCAAGAGGTGAGATAGAAGGGGGAGGAAGATGCAGATATATAAGGTCTATATAAGCTTTTAGTCCACAGTCAGGAAACTCAAGTATCCTGATCAAGTACCCCCCCTCCAAGGGATGTCCTCCTGTGAGGAGCCAGGTCTACACACAGCTGTAACATTTGCTACTTAAACCTAAATCCCACATCTGCTTGTCAAAAGTGGCCAAGCTGGGGCAATTATCTTTGAAGCAAACAAGTTACTTTGGGGAAAGTTTGAACTTTTTCATTTGCACAGGAGTAGTTGTGGTTGGTGGTTGTTTTCCCTTAGGAGGGGGAGATACTATCTTTGAACAAATTCATCTGAAAAAAATGAAAGCTGCCTTCATCAACTAAGATATATTGGATCTACAACCTCCTGTCCCCCAGCTGCCCTTTTCTTTTTATTCACTGTCACACTTTTCTAGCACAAAAGAAAGGAGGGGAAGGTAAGAAAATAAAAAACCCAAGCATTCATTTTAATTTGCTTTTTTTTTTTAAAGATATAAAATGCATTAGAATGTAAAATACTTACTAAATCTAAATTTACAAACATACTTTTTAATGCCCTGCTTTTTCAAAAACCTTGCTTTAAAAAAAAACCAACAATATATCTAAATTTTCAAGTAAGAAGTGAGGGGTTTAGCATTCACAGGTTCAGAGAAAGATTTAGAAATGAGATCTCTACAAAATCTTCAGATTTGGCCATCAGAAAGCAAGTGAGAACTCTAAATGTAGGTTTATTTAATGTTCATGACAGGTTCAGCCCATGAGATTCACCTGAGTTTCCTGTGAGTTTCAGTTCATTACACTGAGTCATCACTCTGCTTCCCAAAAAAAAAATACATGTCTTAAAAGTACTTGCATAAAGCAGCCTTGGTGAGCAAATCAGAAAGTCATCCATATGGATTTACCATTTGCTATTTTTAATTCTATGAATGTACATGTTCCCAAGTCCACACACTCAGCTACCTAAAGCAGCTCCAAGGGTGGTGTTGCACTTGCACAGGTATTTCTTCCCAGCTGTCACTGAACTTTGGACAAGCCTTTTTTTCCAGAAACACTAGTGGCTTTTTCTGGATATCATCTCATTTGCAACTCAGCCTCAATTTGTGAATGGAACATCAAGCTTATACCTCAAAGCAAGTCAAAACAAAGTAAATGAGGAAACAGGACCCAAGCCAGCAAATATTTTCTGGGTGCTAACAGCACAGATAAGATTTGCATCCATTGCATGCACCCTAAATTAACACTGGAGCACATCAGCCAATCTGGATTTTTATTGCTTGGATTTTTAAAGGGGGCAATATTTCGTATTTGACCCCCTTAAATTACATTGTTGGCCAAATCAGTACAAATCATAGTTGCATAAACCTACATAGCAGCAGCCAGTATGGACAAAGTAAAGCCTGATATTTACTTGTGGCACACTCTTAAAGAGTTTGGCCAATTCTTCTGATGATTATTCACAAATGTAGCAAAATGGCAGGGGAGTTGATGTGCAAAGACATGATTGGGTGTTATTCCCTACTAAAACAATTAACTGCTGGCTAATTTGGATCACTACAGTTGTGTTAGCTCTGTTAATAGTTTTAATCAAGTGATATCATGTGGTACCAACTCAGAGAGAAGTTAAAGAAAAAAAAAAATGAAATTCCAAGATGGGAAAAATTGCTGAATTACAGAGCAATCTTTAGTGTTTTAATTGAGCAGTTTTCTCAGAATATGGGGGGAATGATTCAAGCAGTTCCCCACCTCCACAAGCAATTTTTGCCAACCCATCTGCCACCCCAAATGTTTCATCCAAAGCAACCCCATCGGTGGACTTCTGCTCCCTCTGCTGGATCTGCAAAAATAGGTATTAATAGACCCAAATCTGTTTCTTTAGGAGGCAAGAGCACAACTTCTGGTTTCACCAAGAGGAAGATTGTGTCCTAGCACCAGTTCCAAAATGTTGTTGCCATCACTGCTAAGACTGACTTGCAAGCACCAAAAACATCTATAATCTTTTAAATGATCAACACTCCCTAAAACCATAAAGGATCACCCATTAAAAATAAAGTGACAAAAGTAAATGATTATAATTTTTAATGCTCTCTGAAAAGAGGTGTAATCAAAAGGAAATTACAACAACCCCTTTAAACCTTTAGTGTTTCATTCTACCTTCACCAGTTTTCTCCTAACTCAGGAGCATGCTGTGACAGGACAGGATGGCTCATTGCTACCTGTGATGGGAGAAAAAGAACCATCATCCTTACAATGGGCAAGGAAGTCTTGCTTCTGCATTCCCAGTCAGAAACAAATAAATGCTGAATGCCATTGAAACCTCTTTTTCAGGGCAGCTTTCCCTGTAGTCCTCACTATAGATGCTTTTAGCATCTGACTACTTAGAAGTCACAGGAGTGGCAAACTGTTTAGTGACTCTGATCCTCCCCTCAGCAAACTGATCCGGTGATAAAATGTAAAGGCCTCGTGCTATTTGCATTTTTCCTCAGTTTAGTCACAGATCACAAAATAAATTAGCAAATTGAGCTACATGGCTTCCAATTTGCAGCAACCAAACCTTCTAAATAATCATCTATGCTTAAATACACAAATCCCTTACAATGTAATAATTTCTTTGTCAATGAAAACATTTAGAAAAAAATCCATCCCCCAAATACTTCCACATAATGCTTGTTCTAAAGAAAACATACAAATGAAAGCACACGATTTCTCATTAATATACTCCAGAGAATTAAAAATATCCAGTGAACTGAAATGCTAAAACCACCCATGGTATTCCTTCAGGGCTGTCAAACCCTCTTCCTCCTGTTTCATAAGAGAAAACTGAGAGCTGTTTTCTTGTTCCTAAGATCAAAAATCCTGACATGGTACAGGTGCCTGTATCACAAAACCAAGCACCACAAATGCCAGCAATTAGCATCATTAGTGGCAGCATCTGAAAAGCAGCCAAATTCATGGAGACTGAACAAATCTCCCACTGTGCAGGTCGATCCTTCCAGGTCAGGGCTAAAGCACACTCGGGTCCTTGCGGGGGAATCTGTGCTGCTCCTCTTACACCATTTATCAGGCTCCCGTGGCTAGCTGCTTGGGCAAACGGCTCTGAGAAGCCAAACTCCACAAAAACATATGTCCAGGATCACAATTTAAGCACAACACATCTACGGTTTGTGTTAGAATCAGGTCACTCGGATGCTTAAGTTCTCAGTGCTGTGGCACTCAGTTGTCTCTTTCAGTTTAATTTTAGTATATCTACAGCCAAACTCTTTTTTTTATAATCACAGATTTAAATCAACACACATCAGGCACGTTTCTGTGATGTCTTAGTTGAAGTTTGCAACGTGTTAGAACAAATGTTACAGTTTCCCTTGACCTGTATTAAAAACATTTAAGTGTTTAAAATATGATTCCTTCCATTCATATGCTAATGACTATAAACAGCGCTCCAGTCAACACATTACAAAAGCCTAAATAGATTTCACTCTGACTTTACATCTTCTTAGTAAATTAGGTATAACAGTTAGTCAATGGATGTGCTGAGGGCATTGTAAAGTTGCCACTCAGCGATGCAATAATAAAAGGACTACACTGCTTAAAAAAAAAAAAAGAGACAAGTGTGCCATGGGAGTTGAGGAGAAAATCAGAGGAATTATGTATCCCACTGGGTGCAGGAACACTTTGGTGGTGCTGTATTTTCTTCACGTATCCCAGGAAGAGGGAAGCTGAGGAAGTGTGGTTTCAGCTTGCAGGGCTTTGTCTCTGACCCTGGGATTTGTTCTCTGTCACCGCCAAAGGGGTGCAGGCACACCCTGGAGTCATCACTCCACATCCTCCTCCCTGCTCCTCTCGGCTCGCCACTCTGCTATTTCCCAACAATAGTGGTCACCTAAATACTGTTAATCCTTTTAGCAAGCACTAATAATTATGCATTAGCACAAATAACGTTAAAGTTTTCTTCAAATAATTACATATATAATGGATGTGTCTTTAAAAAGTTGTTTACAGCTAATTAACCAATGAATAATTGGTTTCTCTCCCTGAAACAGGGGAAAGCTTGTCTTGGAGTCAGTTAAAAATGCTTTCTCTCTCCCTTTTTTAAAACAGTTTTACAGATGTTGTTAGCAATTAAAACTGTTAAAACGCTATTAAACCAAAATTTCTTTATTAAAGGGATTACTCAACCCAGCCGAATTGTTTTTTAAAGCACTGGATCATTTCAAATCATTTCCAATTTGGCTGATCAGTGAATGGTCTGAACACACCAAGACCCTATTCTAAACAGTTCAGATCCTTTACTACCACAACACAGGCTGCATGTTGCTATATGACTAGTTTAATTGTGGGCTGTAATAAAGGTCATAATTAATATCCCAACACAGACACTAACAAACAATTTTAAATTGCCAGCATAATCAAATGATGCAAACATCTATGAGCTACAAAAGTTCATTGCCGCAACTGACAATTTCTTAATTGTATTCAGTCATTCATGGAAATTTTATTAACATCGAACTGATGTATCCTGCCCTTACTCTGTCACAACACCAGGGATCTAATTTCATTATTTTCCACAAGATTTGCTTGACTACTGCCATGATTCTAATATTGCTTTAGTCCAGATGTTTATGCTATTTAAATTAGGAAGAAAAGGCTTTTGGGTAAACACAATTAAAGAAGTTTTTTTTTTTTTCTTTCCAAATTTAGTTTAACAATCTTCTTTCAAGTAATGAATATAGTTGCAAAGTAGATGGGTTTTCCCCCCTCATCTTTTATGCTCGTTCCCCACTGTGTGCAACACACATGGAGTGTGTGGCTCCAGCTATTTCTAAACATAACAAACCTTTTAATTTTTCACTTACATTTGAGAGCTCATTAAAGTGAAAGAGAGCAGTGCATGACAACTGCACTTTTCCTCCTTTTACTCTTAAATCAACCCCAAATACATTTTGAGCATAACAGAAACGGTTTATATCTTCCTCCCTCCTCCCCATGGTGTTACACCCCTGAAGTGGATCTGTGACTGAAGGATAACTTGTGTTTCTAATGTCTTAGGTGTTCAAAATTAATGTATAGCACCAGCTCTGGGACAGCAGAGGGATCTCTACAGCTGGGACACCAGCATCCAAGGGAGAATTTTGCTTCTGCTTTTTGTTACCACTTGAATATGTTCATTTTCTTCTCCTGTTGAACAACAGCACTTTATTCATAGCAGAAGTCTTTCCTAGAAAACAATGCTATGATGTCCAAAGTAGGATTCCCTTCCTTTTGTCTGCTTTAAAGAGAGCTGTTTTCATATAAAAATGATTTTTTGCATGAAAGTGCTGATAAAGATAAGGAGACATTTTTATAACACACAGTACTACTCTAGTAAGGTCAAAATGTGACCAAATAGTGAGTACATGCTCCTGCACCAGAGCTCATACACTTGAATATTATTCCTAAGTGCAAAACTTGATAACTTTAGTATGCAGTCTTTCAAAAATAAGCTGTCTTGAGACAGTGATTTTAAAGGATCCAAACTACATCTTCAAACCAGCATTTTGTCAACATTTGTAAAAAGATTGAATAATTTGTGCGCTTTCAGCCGACCGAAGATTCACACTGCACTGTGCCAGACAGTCATCAGATGCACTGAAAACTTCCTGCTGTAATTAGTTAGCAACTGCTTCTATAATTCACAGGCACTGTGGTATTTGTAAGTCACCTCGGTAGCTGCTGTCCTTACGAAACGCTGTGTTTATTCTCTGTGCAGAGGAGGCCAGTGGCACCTTTCAACCCCCCAAACTCCAAATTCTCATGCACAGGAGCAGCCAAGAGCTGGATGTGGCTGTTGTTGGCACCACGTTGTTTTGCTGAATCCCAGGGAGACCCCCCGAGCCCTGGGGGAGCCATGCAGCCAGGCAGTGTGAGCAACCCCAGGGCAGCTCCCCACCTCCATGCTCTTCAGCTCCACCCTGGGCTTCTGGTTTGCACTGCTATTCTTTTGTACCTGCCTGTGACTGAAAGCCAGGCAGCAAGTTGTACTCACACGTGCAGAGAACACACTGAATAACTTCTCTTTGAGAGTATGTGTTCACACTAGTGAAGTGTAACACACCTACTAGAAAATTACCAAACCATTCCACATGCACGATTCATATGTATTTTCCATAAAATACTTCCAAAGCCCAGCACTGTACCTTTAAGTGTTGCTCGAGTTCCACCGTGTGCTAATATGGAGATCGAGGCTTGGCAATCTTTCCAAGGATACCATGTCAATTTTACAAAAACTAAAAATATTGTTGAAAAAATATTATCCCAAGAACATACGTAAAATTATAAATATTCAGCACATCAAGCTTTTGATATACTTTAGTGCACATGAACTGAGTAGCTGTCAAAATTACAACAGGCAACTCAAGTAATTATGCAGATTTATGCAAAACATTAACAAGAAGAATTAAATGCACAAATGAGGTGGCTACACTTGAATTGTTAAGATTATGAATAATTACCATGAATCTTTTTGCTCTTAATATAACTTGTTTTTGATAAACAAAGCCTTAATTATCAGAATACTTTTGAGAATTTTGGTGACCTTCATTAATCTTACAAAACAAGTCTCTTGTGTTCTGCATTGTAAAAGGCACATGCTTAGAATGAGTACACAAACCCTGGGAAAAGCATATGTTAATGGCTACTGCAGCCTCGGCTCCGCGGCAGCCCCCGCGCCGCACACGCAGGTGAAACCTGGAGTGTTTGGGAGCACTCGGGGCTGAGTGGTACCTCACAAAGGATAGGAGAAGGCTGCTGGAGGAGAAATTATTTCATTTTGTAAAACGATGGGTTATTTTAAAAATAGAAGTATCAGCCCACTGATTTCTCATCGCCAAGATGCAGTGGGCTCAATAAATCATTTCCAAAGGCACGGGGCAGTCGTCTCCTCCACGGCCCGGCTTGGCCGAGGTGGGTGTGGGTGCCAGCCACACGCCTCCAGCTGCCAGGCAGAGCTCAGGAGCAACTGCAACACTGCTCTGCTGGCACTCTGACGCTGCCCCCTTCCCTTCAGGGGACAGTGGGACCTCTCCGTGTCCCCTCGGTTCGGTGCAGAATTCATTTGCAGTGCTGTCATCGGCAGCGTACCGATCCACCGACCAACGGTTGCAACTCCTCAGAACACTGTCAGGCTCCCAGCTGCCACCGAGGCAGCCAGCTTCGCCCAGGCCCAGACACCCTGCCTTGGGACTGGCAGTAAAGAAGAACTTTGGAAGCATTAAGTCTTTAATGCCAGCCGCACTATTTCTTCCCCAGAGAGCAAGCTGTCAGATCAATGGCGGGTTTGTCATAAAAATCTCTCCTAGGGACTTGAATTTGTTTTGACAAATGTCAAATAGCTTTGATGCATAAAAATTAACTTAAGGAGGTCATAATTAGACAAAATACAAACTTGCATTTTGCTGGTACTTGCGTCACTTTATATCGTTGCCTATCAAGAGGAAACCAAATGGCAGCCGGACACCCAAAGCCCCGCGCGGCGTGAGGCTCTGCTCAGAATTAACACAGCTATGAAATTCGTGCTCTGCAGGAGAAAGCCCCTGAGCCTGGCCACACTTCCACACAGGCTCTGCCCAGCATGGCCGTGCACACAGCCAAGCCAGGGGCCACCATCCCCGTCCCCTCCGGGCTCCAGGGGGAGGAAACCCCTCTGGCAGGGAGGCTGCTCCTGCTCCCCAGGCCACGGGGCCCTCGGGCTACAAGGCTACTGTGCCCATGCAGGAGGGAAGCTCTGGCTCTTTTCCCCTCCCTGCCAACTCCTGCTCTCTGGGCAGGCAGCACGGAGCATGAAGGCGACGAGTTCTGAGCTTTTCCTCCACTGAGCTCAAACCTCTCCTCAGCACGTGCCCGGGCACACACACGTGGTTTGGGGCATTGCCCCTGAGCACTTCTGCCCCAGTGCCAGCCAGCAGAGCAGCTCCCTGCTCAGCCCCCGTGGAAAACTCAGTCAGGAAATACTTGGAACAGGACTGCTTTACTACAAACACATTCACCTCCTTGGGTAGTAGTTGGAAGGGGATATTTCCAGCTCAATAAAGCCGAGAGACTCATCACAAATTCAGATTCCATAAAGATCTCAAGCTAACAGGCACACACTGTCAGAGGTGTGCTTGCTGCCTGTCCACAGGGCAGAGACAATGCGAGCCGGCAGCACCTGCTTCCCACCCCCCTTCCTCTCCTGTCAGCCCTCCTCTTCCTCAGAGGGGTCACTTGTATAGCTGTTGGAGTAGATGAGTTTTCAGATCCATTGAACCCTCGGCTCCTTTTACAAAAATATTGTTTAGAATTTCAGTTACAAGGATGTTTTGCACTCCACAAAACTGATATTCAACAAGTGGGTATTGCACCAAGGCTTCCAAATCATCTCACATTGGCCAACAAAGAGTAAACACTTGCCCTTCTCAAACATCCTGCTGCATGTACACCAAGATGGGGGGGCACGTTCTGCTGATCTCCCTGTGCTGCCACTCTGGACTCCAGGAGGTCTCGGTCAGCTGCTAAGAACAGAGGGAACATTTCGCTGCTTTCACCCAGCAGGGTCAATATTTTCATAGTAAAAAACATTGTAACTATTTCCAGCTGAATTGCATAAAAAGCAAGGAGACTTCTGCTGTGTGTTGTGTTTGCTTTACTAGCTGCTTGCAAGCTTGGAAACTTCAGTCATTCAGAATCCCATTACTCAACAGTCACCTTCCTCAGCAGAGGAAACTCCTGATGTCCAGTCCTGTCAACAGTAAACTTGAGTTTCTCTCAGCAGGGTTTTCACAAATTCACCAACCTGCCTATACCACTGCCTTCAACACAGACACCAACAGAATCCCAGCTTGTGAGAGGAAGAGGAGAAAGACAGGCAGAGATCAACCCAGATGAAAATTTTTTATAAAATGGGTAGATTTAGTGTATCATAAGCACTTGGTTTCATTAGAGAAAAAAAAAACCAAAACAGGTAGCTCAAAATCCATGCCTTAACGTGACCACAGGAATCAAAGAACATCTACTTTTGTGGTATCGAGTCATTTTTCTAGAGCTGCTCAAACCAATTGCACACTGCCACCCTTAGAACCATCACACAAGTTTTCTATCCAGCCCCATTGTTTATAATCATGTAAAAAATATCAGAAAAACGCCATGAAAATTCTGGCAGAACCATAATGGTAGCAGCACTAGTGGAAGCTGCTATAATAACATTAAGAATATTATTATCATTGTTATTACTTGTGCCTATGTTCTTTAGATACTCTACTAGCAGCAGTTATCTCCAGATAATGAGACTGTTTTGGAGAAGGGCTAATTTAGAAAATCAGAACAGGGTTAACACCAGCAGACATTGTTTTCTTAATAAATGATCATTTGATTTTGAAGAAATGTGCAGTTATCCCCTGTCGAGATGTTCTTGCTTTACATGAATTCCCCAGTCCTCAAAAGGCGACTGTAACATTTCTCTTTAAATGGACAGTGTTGACACCATTTTTTACTGGTTCTGTATGTAAAAGCATGAGAAGTAATCAAGTTTACTAAGAAGACAACATTTATTTAGAGACACAAGAAATTGCTAAATAGCTACTGCCGTTTTTTTTTTTCCTTTACTGGAATCTGCATACAGTGACTACAAAATACCACACAGGATTTAAAGGGAACAAAGGCAACAACAAAAACCACAGAGGTTATGGCCACACAAGGATGATCAGTTTGCCAATCTAAAGTTGACTTGATGAGGTTTTTTCATATCTACACCAACACAGAACTTGCAGCCCCATTTATACTGGATTAATAAGGCTGGACCACAGCAAGCTTGCACTGCTAACTCTATAAAAGCAGACTCAATCCCTTGAGCCAGGTATTGGTGGATAAGGCTCCTATTATGTAAGTCAAATTCAGTGCTGCTTGAGCTTGAACACAGACCAGCCTCTGCTAGGGAAGATCCCAAAAAAATGCAAGTGTAGGGCAAGGAATATCCACTCCCAGGAGAAGGAAGGAAGCAGCTCTCTAGTAGGGTTTGCTGGGAGAGCTTCCTCGGGGATATCAGCAATATGATCTGCACGCTGTGCAGCTTTCAGAGCAGCCAGCCTGGCACAGAGCAGAGTGATCCAGACCTGCAGGAACAGCTGCGATGCTGAGCAAGCTCCACAACAAGCAAATCATTTGCTGTTGGCACCTGGCTCTATCATTAAGAACAAAAACCCACAGCAAACAAGAAAAAAAGAAATAATGACAGATTCTCACTAAATTTTTCAAAAACCAACCAATTGACTCATTCTCATCTCTTATGGTTTGTAGAAAAGCTAATCTTCCTCAGACTCAGTCTCTGCTTGAACAACAGGCTCTATCCCAGAAGGCTAGTAGGTGTCTGCTGCCAACAGACACGGTCCACTTTAGACCCAAGGGGTAAGTGAATTCAAAACCTGAGATGCCACCACACTTTTTATCAATATTGTCCTGAACTTGGCTGGTTTACTGCTCCACAAATCCCAACATCAACAGTGTTAGCTAGCAAACAGCTTTTGTCTCAGAGCAGGTACAGCATCATCCAGACAGGTGTTGAAAAGACAGATCCAACACATTTAGCCTTATCTAGAAGCTAGTCAGAGAAGAGCCCCAGGCCAGGGCACAGAAACCTGGTCAGACACCTACACCATGAGATTCAACCTGACAACAAGCCTTCTTCACTACCTTAAGTTACTGAGTTCCTTTTGAGAGTGGCTACAGGTACATGGCCCAAGGACCAAACTGAAATAAATGAGCCTGTAAGGTAAACTGAAGGAAGGAGGGATGTTCTTAGTCTAGTCAGGAAACCCATTACCAGACACTTCTGAGCACAGGACAGAAGCACAAGTGACAGGAGATAGCTGTTAAATCCAGAGCAGTGTCATTACACCAGCAGGCAACAGGAACGTGTAGAGAGGGTGCTTCTCCAGCCTGATTTCTGTAGAGACCTAGGTGTATGAGATGCATGAAAACATCTCACATGTTGGTCAAAGGCAAAATATAAAACACAGATAATCAATTGTTTTCTGGAGACACTACAGTCTTCAGAGGCTTTGTCTGGTGAAATGGGCTGCTCTGAATAACCATACTTGCACTCTGCAGCCATCAGTTGTGCACTTAAGGTTCTTCAAAACACCCGAAGCAGCCTGCCAGATACTGGAAGAGGGAAAAAAAGTGCCTCCCATTGTCAAGCCTTTCCAAAAAGTCAGACGTATTAAGTTCAGAGAAAAGCAAAATGTCAAGAGCAACTTAGCTTTCAAGTTCCCTTTAAAGCCCTTCATCAAATCCTGAAGCCACTGACAAGTGGACTGAATGCTCTCCCTTCCTTTGGCAGATGTATAATTGACATCTGCTCTTAAAATAAGGTAAAAATAAACAAACATTATTAGGGAGAATTCATTCCTGGAGAGCTTTTACAGCTGAACATTTATCACTGTATGGAAGATGTTACATAAAGTGCTTTTTAATCAAAATCCTCTTGGATCACAAGCCACAATTTTCCAGCCCCCCGAGCACTTCCCTCTGGAACTCTGTGCTTACACTTGCAACTTCAGCCTTTTTGAGCAGTAGTCTTTTGGTCCTGGTGCAAGTTAGAAGAACAGGGACAGGGACTTCATATAGATTCACACCAGGCTCTGCTCCCTCTCCAGATATAAAAATACATGAGATGAGCAGAAAAACTAATGCACTTTGGGTCAGAAGAGAACAAATTCACTTCTGTAAAGACATTTACAGAAAAAATACTCCACACAGCTCTAGCCTGAAAACATTAACAGTTCTGTATAACAGTCTGAGGAGTTGTACACACTTATTTCTCCTTGATTGTTAATGGGTGAATATACACACACACATCACAGACCTTCCTGCTGTTACTGACAGTACACAAGCTAATTGCTCTTTGTTAATGCCTTTTACTTACTTAATCCAGTCATACATTGTTTTAGTGTAATCCAAAAAACACTACTTCTGACATTAAAAAGAGATTAAAATATCAAGTGTTGGTTCTCCAAGCCAGTGACAAGGATGGCTTAGATACCTGAGCCCATTAATTACTGAGTGACCATGGGTTTGTGCTGCTATTGTACTGAAGTGTCAAACAAATCTGAGGGCTGCCTACACCATGCATATGCTTTCACCCAAGTACACTTCTGCTTCTAGGTGAAGTGGAACTCTGAAAAGATGTGAAAATGTTGTTTAAAGACTTTAATGCTGGGTTTGGTCCTCAGTGCAACTCTACACCAAAAGCCATTCAAGTACATAAACTGCATATTGCTGAACATCCAGAAGCTTTTAATAGCAGAAGCAGCATCAGCTTCTCTCTGTGACATCTGTATGTCACGAGCCACAGAACCCCACTCCTTGCATCTATAGCCTTGACTTGAGGCACAGCAGTCATTTGAGAAAGCTATTGCTTTTTAATTCATTGCAGTGAATGAAAATAATTCACTGACTGGTAAATACTTCTAGGACTTCAATTTCAAACTTGTTATTTTTTTTCTGGCCTGGGTTTATTTTGTTTCAGCTTCCATTCTTTTGACTCTCCTCATTACACCTTTGTCTTCTATATGGCATCTGTCATGCCAGTATGGATTCACCGTGTTAATTAAAGCACCAAAATTCAATATAATGATTCTGTATCAGAATGCCATCAGAGCTGTATCAAAATGTTATCACAGTCAGATAATGCAGCAATGCCTTGCAGTTTTTTGGGCTCATCAAGAGTCTTCAAGAAAGGGAAAAAAAAACATAAATCTGCAAGGGGAACCAGTTTGATCAGAAACAAAAAGATCCCTACCCCCGGGGACTCTCTCCCCTTTCAGCATATTCTGTACTGAGTGAATATGAAGTACAGATATTTTTTTATATGAAACATAAAACCAAGAGAGCTGCTGTAAACTTGCAACTTCTATTCTCTACCTGGTTGTGTCTCATTGGCTTTGCAGAACCATTCAGTATGTAGAAAAATAAGCAATTAAGAGCTTTAAAGATATGTTTTGTTAGAAAACATGTCTATTAAATCTGTTGTGCTAAGAAGAGGGCTTTTTTTTCATAAGCATTTGATAAAAGAGGATAGACAGACAGAGTTTTATCCCTGTTTGATAACACCAGCACATACAAGTCTCCCTTTCCCAACTAAAATACAGTAGGTGGGCTCAGTACTTTCAGGGTGTCCTGCACTCAGAAGGAATTTGTGAACGCCCAAGCTTGGGGACCACATCTGAGATCTTCCTGTAAGAACCAGTTTAAGGACTCAAAACTCTACAGCAACTTTTGTAGCATCAGTCTGTACTGGAAGCTGACATCTCTTTGACAGGCAGAAAGGGGAGTGTGAAATGGTGTCTAATTCAGAAAAATCACACTGCACTAGTGGGTTGTTAGCCACACTGGGGAAAAGATGTAGAAATATGCTTGTATTTATTCATCTGCAAAGATCCAAGAGTTTCTGCTGAGAGAACACCTTTCCCCCCCCACAGTGGCTCTCCCACACTTCTGGATCCATGGATCCATCCGATTTAAGGACACGATTCTCACTACCATAAATACTCCACATGAAGAAGCTGCTGGAAGTTTGAAAGTCCCAAATGCCTGAGAGATACCACATACTAGTGAACACAGGAATGGGACAGAAACTTGACACATCATTTGACTTAATATCCTTTTTCTCAAAGCAGAGAACACCCACAGGTAAATGTAAAGACTGTGCAGTGACACTGAAATAGGCTTACAACTCCTCAGCCCTAGTCTTTGTTTTCAAATTTAACAGTTAATTTTTTACATCAGTCATTTGAGCAGATGATAAGTGGGAAGGGATTTTAGTCATAAAAACTATCATTTGTAAAGGCCTCATTTAAATATGCCTTAATTAGCATTTTCATAACTGAGTTATCAGGTTTCCATTAAACTCTGAAATTCTCACTTCTGTTCCCACTGGACAGATGTCCACATTGCAAAAATAAAAACTGTACAAAATCTTACAACACTATCGTTGGCAGTAGCTGGAAAACAGTCTGAGAAGAGAGAATGAACAGAAAGAGCCAATCTTTTGCCACCATTTTCTGCACTGAAGCCAACCATTAAGACAGTGTGAGAAAGTTTGTACTATGGGGAAATGTATTTTCTTGAGCTAGCAGAAGACAGGACTCCAGTCCTTTTCTCAAGTCAATCTGATGGCTTCAATTTGTTCTATGTTAGAGGAAGGGAAATAGTCTAAAAAAGTTACAGAACTGCTTGAGATTTTTTTTCCTCCAGATTCTATCACGTTTAAGAAATGAGGATGACATTCCAGGGCAGTCTTGGAATGGCACAGATCTGGCATGCCTTATGGAACTGCAGCTTCCCATGACAGAAAAGTACTGAACTTGCTTCCTTCACAGGAACTAAAATATTTAGGAAAAAAAAAAAAAAAAAAAACACAAAATCCAAAGGCTTTCTAGTCCAAAATTCAGAAGGAATAATCTATAGCCAACCAAAAAGCAAAAGCCTAAATACATATAACAATACTTAATTATATAAACAACATTTTTCTTCTTTAGAGCTACAATACAGAGAATAATCAGCTATAATCATTGCTTTTGAGAATGCAAGATCTATACTGCACAAAATACTGAAAAAATAAATACAAGAAGCCCTCAAAATACATTTTCTCTACTCCACAAAGAAAAAAACATAAAGCTAAGTCAAGACATTGCAGTATTCTTTGCAGCAATCATGATAAGTCAATTTTGGCTTAAGCCATGATTGTAATAAACACTCACAAAACATATTATTTACCAGATGGCAATCTTCCTCAAGCAAACACATCAAACTTATGTTTCATTATTACCAGACAAGGATGAACTTGCCACTGGGATAACCTCCCCTAGCTAAACACTGCTCTGCAAAACCAGCCCAGGAAGCACACAGGGCAACTGCTTCACCCACACCTTTTGCAGCAGTGCCAAAACCTTTACTGTAAACACCTCGGGTTCCTTATGAGGTTGGATGCTTCACAGATGGAAAGCAGAGCAGAAAATGGCAGATGTTGTTTTGTAAGGTAGTTCAGATCCAAGCTGACCCTTGGCTATGAGGCTGTGACTGGACTGCAGCAAGTGGCAGGGCTGCAGAGCTTTTAATGGAAGTGCCACGTTGCCTCCAGCCGTGACAGAGAGGAGAGGAGAGCTCTAAGACACTATGGACTGAATTAATTCTGTACATTGAGGCATTCACAGACATATTTATGGGTTGGCTACAGCGTAGTCAACTCTGCCTGTCTGTGAAAAGACTTGGCTGTTAATGCTGACTCTGCCATTGATTTGCTCTGTGACCTGAGGCAATTCACTACAGCCAAAATCTTCAACCTTAGGCACCTTATTCATATTTAAACCCTTAAACAGTGACCTGATTTCCAACATGTTGAAAACTCCCCACCCCTACTGGCATTACAGGTAAATATATTAGTATTAATACAGGAATCTAAATTTAGTGTACTTTTTGAAAACTGCAGCCATAGCAGCTCGTCTAAACCAGAGTTCACCAAATGAATCCAAATTTACTGGTGCTTCAGGAGAGAAACACTCACCACAAGTGCAGAGAGATGACAGAAGAGACAAAGGGTCTGCAATTCTTCCTACAGAATACATATGTGTGTGCACACACCCAGAGTAAATACTTAGATGTGTCTATACATCTGTATCTATATATGAAGACAGGCTGAAGGAAACATCTACTTTTTAAAAACAAAGTCACCTCAATGGTTAAAAAATAATTAAGACAAAGGAAACAAAATAAGGTAGACGATTAAATGCTCCATGTCCTGTAGAACACGTTAAATGGCAGGAGCAAGGCACATTCTTGCAGTCAGACATTGGACATGCTGTGCTGGCAACGAGAGCATTTCATGCCTGACCACGGTCAGTGTTGACAGTGTGCTGCAAAGCTTCCTGGTGAGGTGTTGGAAAGCCTGAGAGAATGGAAGGAGTCACCCCTGCATTAGTGTCTGGCAGCCAGCTACTGAGCTTGGAGCTGGGCCTGTGCTGAAATCCAGGCACTGGGCTACATTTGACTTGGAGAAGTCAATACTACAGCTCCCACTGATTTCACTTGTAACAAAAATAAATAAAATCAGCCTCACCTTTCTGCCAAGCTAGGAGGAAGAGTGATTTAACAGAGGCAACAATGTAGGGAAGAGGTTTTCTTTTGTTTTTCAAGCACTAAACTCTACAAAGGAAACAATGTCCACTCTTGGTTTTCATAAAGCACCTACTGCTTTTACTGTTAACCTGTACTTAAATCTCTGCAAAAAAAAAACCAAACCCTCCTATTTCTTATTTCCTCAAAATAGGTAAGATTCAACAGAAGATTTAGAAAAAAAAAAGCAGTGAAAAATCCTACTGGGAGTCAGGAGGAGAATATAGCAATGCTGTAGCTTGCCTTCCTTTTCCCCTTGAATTTCTTCCAAGACTCTTTCAGTATCTGATTAATAACAGGGATGTAGACAGAAACAGGAGGCAGTGACTTAACTCTCTTCCCAGCTGGATGAAATTCTTTCAGCAAATTATTACCTCTGGGCTCCATGTTGCCCCTTTTCACATCATGACATGGAAATACAGAATCTCTTCTCAGGAAGCTATAGCTCACATGGTGGGAAGCAGAGTGTAGAAGACATCTTAACAAGGAGGTGGACACGAGTTTCTAGCCAAGTCCTAAGAAGGCAGCTTAGGGAACATGCCACACCCCCTCCACAGTTTGTCAAACACATCTTGCCCTTTCCTTTGGGCCCCCTTCTCCTGCAAGTATTGCCACCTATGCATAAACCACGCTGCAGATGAAATACATAGTTTAAGATCAATTAATTCTAATTATCTAATGTGTGTTTTAAAAGGGCATTTTACTATAGTCCCATACTTAATACAAAGATATCATGAAGTAATGAAGACTTCAGTTCAGGGATTCCATGCTTTTAATAACATCTATCAAGCAAAACTCAGACACCTTGGCTTCCATTTGAAGAGGTACCAGTGCCTCCTGAGAGTGCAGGCAATCATGGAGTTATAAAGGCACCCTAAGGACATAGTCTAAAATAGTCATTACATATAATTTTTAATCCAAGTATCCAGTTCTAAGTTTAATAGGCATTAAAGAAAAAATAAAAATGAAATATTTTTACTCCTATAGAGAATTAAAATGAACTCCTCGTTTCCTCTTATTTCCATTTCCCCCTCCTCTTCAGACTCAGCCCTCAAGACATTCTACTAAAGTCCTACTAAGGTGTGAAAATTAACTCCACATAGGTGCTTCCAAGCAAACCTCTAGGAAGGTGCCACCAGTTTACATCCACTTTCCAGTGTTTCCAAATAACAAAAGTATCATACATGGCAGAAAAAAATGGAGTCTTTAAAAGGAAGGACATCATGCTGGTCTGATGTCTGCCCTGCCACAGGGCTGGAAGTCTCACAAAGCTGTAGGAACATGCAGTGGGACTCGGTGCACATGAGGCAGTGGGACTCTCTACATCAAAGCAAGTGGGACAACACATATCTGTCTCTGGTGGAAACATAAAATAGCAAGGTCCTCATCTTAGTTCAGTTTCTCAAAAGTTAACTGTCTCCTTTAAGCTCTTTCCGTGGCTCAGATGCACTCCTGAAAAAATTGTACCTTGAAAATCTAAATACTCATTCGAGCACTGAAACTGTCATCCCATCACTATTCAAACTCCATTGTGAAATGAACTCACAACTCTGATTTCTCTGTTATGCTCATCTTTGATTAAGAATTGCTCATGCTGAAGATATGTTCAGCAAGAAAAATTAAAGTGACTTGCATTATTTATCGGCACTAATTTGGATGTACATTAATTATATTCTATAAGTGGCATCACTGCAGAGAAAAAAATAAAAATAAGACTTCTCTGAAGAAAAAACTTTACCTTGTGTTGTCACCTATGTATATTTACCTTCTGCAGCTACTGGTTTTTATCAACTTCTACTGCACTGAGTAGGACTGATTTGTGTATGTGGTAAACAAGGACTACACCTGAAATTTCAGGCCAGCTTCCACTATCTTCAGTGACACCAAACCCACATTTAACACTAATAACCTTGTGGCCCATCTTAATTTTCTAAGGTCTTTATTTTCCTTTAATTTGATGCATTGCCATAGAGAGATATATTTACCTCACCTACATTAGCAGGGGTTGGTCTCCTGTGTAATCAATAAAAATAAAGAGGATCCAAACTGGGCACTCCACAGACTTCTGTGGGTGCTTTATCAACTTTTATAAACAGCTCAGATCCTGACTTTAAGTACTTAAACTTTGTTGCCTCAAATGAGACAGTGTGAACCACCTGTATTGTGCTGGTGTCTTCTCCAGTCATTTCCAAACTCTCCAAAAAGGCACACTTAACATCTGAAAAAAGCAATTTTGTCATCACAACGTAATAAATAATTAATGGTCATGGAAAGTCTCTCAGTAGCAGCATTTACATATCTCACATAAAATGCAGCACCAACAAAAGAAATTTCACATACTAATTCCAATGGCCCTTTGCCATTCTGTAGATGGATTTCAGTGGGAAGCAGTGCAAAAAAACAAAAATAAGAGACCAGATTGACAAGCTACAGTCAAAATCTTATTCTGACAAATACAGGAGTATGTGGTTTGTTCTTTTTTTTTTTATCTTTTGAACTGCTGCAATAATCAAAGCCATACAGGGCAATGTGGACAAACTCACTGATATTCCTGCAAGCTATCAGCATGCAAACAGTTAAGATTTAGAAGATTATTAAAGACCACGAGAAAAAGAGAAACACAAAGTAAACTACAAAACCCCAAAACTGTAGTTTTATCTTTAGAGACAGTTTTACAGGGCAGCACAGTAACATTCACTACTCAAAACTTAGTAGTATGAAAATCAAAAATATAGATATTCTAATGCCAGGGTGCAGGTGGCAGCTTAATCAGCCATATGCATATTAACAGATTTCACTGTCAAGATTATGAACATTTAAAGGCTAACCCTTAACATCCACTGCTTTGTGGAACACTGCAAGAGAAAGGGTTGGACTCCCATCACCATGGAGCACAGACTGGCTGCTCTCACAGCAGAACAGAGCCTGCCTTTAACTACTCTGTCCTAGAATAAATAATTCCTTCAGTACTCTGGCTAATGGTTAAAAAGTCTTGCTCCTCCACTGAAGCAGGGGTCTTCTTCTGGAGTGTTTATAACCCCTTTTTTTGAGGTGAATTCTCTCCTTTGATTACTATTACTTTGCCTCCCCCAAAGATTTGGCTGGCTGATTTCCTATGGCTGAAAAAATGCAAGCTCAAGCAGACATTAATTGCCCATCATGGGTGCACATCAAAAACTGCAATGCCATCAGAACCACAGTGAACACTCTGGAGATACTTCTTGATCTACCTATGAAATATCAGTTGCCTATCTCATCATATTTCACCATACTGTGTCATCATATGTCTCCATGTAATCATACAGATCACAAATATGACATAAAAATGACACTCTCTTTCACCAAATTCTACTACAGTCATTTCAGGAAAATAAAACCATTTGGTTTATCCTATAGCAGAAATAAGCCACGTATAAAGAATAAACTCCAGTAGAACTTGTTTGATAGGGCAAGTGTTTCCCCAGATTTTCACACATGGTTATTGGCCCTATCTATGTGCTTTATACTTTAGGTCACAACAGTTTGGAAAGAAACCAAAACTCCAAGAGGTTTACATTTAGAAGAGGCAAGAACTGTTCTAGATGCTAAAACTACTCATCAGGAAAACAGAACAATGACCTTTTTTGGCAGCACCAATAGCAGTTTCCTGTTGGAGCAGGTGTTTAATACTAGTGTCTCCTCACCCTACAACAAGGGGCAAGGCAGATGGACCCTGTGAACTAAGAAGTAAAACTATGTGGCATCTTTTCTAGCAGACAGGAATTAAGGGGAAATAAATACTATCACTGCTCATCAGGAACGTTGTGACCTCTACATAAATACATTTCAGGTCATGCAAGCTTCTTGCTATCAACATATTTTCTATCTTTCAGCAGCTTCTGTTAGATAGCAAGTAGTGACTTCACTCTAAACTTCCCAAGATGTCTTTTCTGTCAGAAAAAAAGCATCAAGTTCTACCTCGAGAGCAGTGTTGAAACAACCCATGGCAGCTGAAGCTGCAGCTAAGAAGCTGGCTCATGGCTTTAAATCCTCCTCACTCCAGTCACACTAAATTTTCAGATACAATAGATGTGTTTGCAGACTTCACTGCAATGAAAGAGGCACCTCCCTGTCCAGTGTGCCTTGTATAGGCTACGAGGACAGTGGCATGAAAAAAGAAAGGTGCTGTGCAGCTTCTAATGCACAACTGTCCTCCTCGGGTAAAGGAAAACACCAGGGGTGGAAATGAAGCTCCCCATGGGTGCTGCTGATTGCCAGCTCCTCCTGCAGCCACAGCCAGCTCACTGCCTTTCCTACACGGGGTCTGGAAAATCACTGTAATTGTCTTCTGAATCAGCACTGTCCCTTTCCAACAGCTTTGCCTGTAAGGCTGCCACAACCTGTCACAAATTCAAGATAAAACATTCCAACAGCAAAACTCCAGCTTTCATCAACACGAACAAATGGCATGACTTAACTCACCAGGTATTCTTACACATGGCCTCTTGTTACAGATCTGCCCAGACACTCATGTGGTCTTCAGCTTAAGTGATAAGATTGGAGTGAAAATATGTCTTGACTAAAATAAACTTCATAACGCTAAGATAATTAGTAGTTCCTTTATGATTTTGAGAAAAAACATTCTTCACACCAAAAAAAAAGGGAAAGTGGTTGAGCAAGATGACTATTTCTAAAGACAGCAGCTATGTTGTTCCATGAGTCTCATATGGTTTAGATCAGGAAACAATTACTATTTAATAAAACAACTGAAGACACAAGTAAAATATGTCACATTACACTAATGGTAGAAGGGCATTC